>NC_053024.1:627140161-627341454 GCF_003073215.2 Triticum urartu | reverse complement strand
GTTAAAGAAGACGGTTCAAACTTTGACAATGATGATCTTTGGCGGCTGACCAAACAGATGCGGCCAGTGGCCAGCAAATTGGCTGAGGACACCAATTTGTCCCATTTTCAACCGTTTTATGATGTAGAAGGGAAAAGATAGCCGGCCGATATCCATGAAGTCGAAGAACTTGTGCCTCCAATTCGTAAGCACACTTACGCCCCTGATATTAACCCTTCTGATCCTATCCATGAGGAAGCAGTGTTCCAAGCTTTAACCGGAATCGATTGGTCAATGGCTGATTTCCAGCGGCTGGGGAGGGATGAAGAAGTGCCTACACCAACTGATCCGCAACCGTCAAACCATCATGATGAAGAGTCCTGATCCGGTCGCCGGTTTATATGGCTACTGTGAAAAACAATGGCACTGTTTGAGCCGCTTTGAAGCTTCATGTAATAGGATAGCTGAAACTTTGTTTATCTGCCATGCCATCGAGCATGTTTCATAACGCTTTGTGACAATCTATGCCGCCCTTCAGGATATATTTTATGCATAGCCTATGATGACTTGCCTTCCTGGGTTCAAAAAACTTTAAAGTGTCTAGCGGTTTACCGCTAGACATGTCATAATATCCAACAAGTATATAGTACTTTAGCTGAATAATCAAGTGTTTGTACAAAAAATAATGTACAGAACATACCTCATTGATTGACCAAACGTGTATACAGCAAAGGTGTTTAACACCAACCCGATACGTTTGATAATTTTATCTTCATAATGCTGGTTTATATATCAAACCGGACCGGTATAACTACCGGATTTTCTTTATAACACTGGTGATTTAGTCAAACCAGACCGGGTCAATGACCACCTGTTTATAATTGGTCATGTGCCAACAACTGGTAGTTGGAAAGCAAGTCGGGTCAAGGATGCCAGTTTATCAAAAAATACTCATGATTTTCAACAAACAAAATTCAAATAGGAAAATATGCGAGGCTTTTTACGAGCTGCCAGGCTCCAAATCGAGGCTTTTCATGGGCTGCCAGGCCTCTGAGTTAAACCATTTATCAAAGCCTTTTAAGATGGGCCTCCAATTAACCAATCATTGTTTTAACTGTGACAAGTTCAGGGTCTGTAAAAGATTGACTTGTCAAACGTTCGATGGGTCATACTAGGATTACCTGGATAGGAGTGGCTTACTTGATGAAGGCAGGCTGACTCGGGGTTTTAGGTGAATACACCAGGCGTCCAAGCCGTGGCTTGATAGCCAATTACAAGGGTCCTTTCAAACTCTTTGTTGCTTTGCAAAAAAGAGCCCCCAAGTAACTTTGTGAGTGATGCTCAGTGTGTGCCTATGTTTGAGTCTGTACTATGTACAACACTCTCTTTGGCTCCACAAATTTTCCTTGTATGGCTTGAAATGCCTATCAAGAGGTGTAGCTGAGGTTCAAACATGACCAAGCCCCCTAGTGATTTTCTTTATCTCTATGCAGCTGCTAAATCCGGTTTAACAAAGATTCCGCTTTGTTAGTTATCGTGTAAAAGCACACACATGATATAAGAAAGAACAGATACCCCGCTTATAACGGAGGCTCTGGTTTATTATATGATATATACACTGTCATAAATATGTACAGATGAAGAGCCTATGGCTTCAAGTATAATAAGGCTGAAGGAGAGCTATGTTCCATGGCCGCTTTGTCTCCTCTTCCGATTGACGTGAGTCTTCATGCTCTCGAACATCAATGAGGTAGTAAGATCCGTTGTGCAGGTTTTTGCTGACCAAAAAAGGTCCTTCCCAAGGGGGGGATAACTTGTGCATATCAGTCTGATCTTGGATGAGCCGAAGCACCAAATCACCTTCTTGAAAGGTTCTAGTTTTAACCCGGCGGCTGTGATAACGTCGAAGATCTTGTTGATAAATCACCGAACGTGCTACTACAAGATCACACTCTTCATCCAACAGGTCCAGAGAATCCTGACATGCCTTCTCATCCCATGGTGGGCGCCAACTGTCGTGGGTTTGTCATGGCAGATGTCCTCATGAAAGGACTTAGTCGTGGAGCCATCGCAATGGGTTAGCTTAAAGGGGTTAAACCGGACAAGGGGACACAGGAGTTTATACTAGTTCGGCCCCTTCGATGAAGGTAAAAGCCCACGTCTAGTTGTGATTGGTATTGCTAGGGTTTCGAAGGCCAGGGAGCGAATCCGCTTTGTCTGGCTGTCGAGTTGTTGTTGTCTGTCTCTAAACCGCGGCCGGCTCATCCCTTTATATACATAGGTTGACGCCCGCCGGGCTACAGAGTCCCGAAGCCGGATCATAAACGTATCTGGTTCGGCCTCTCTCTCTCTCTCTATCTTACTATACAAGTTACATGACTAGGCCGGTTTACATTTACAGGCTGTAACCCGCCTTTGGGCCCTTCGTAAAGCGCCATCATCTTTATATCTTCATGGGCTTCTAATCTTCAAAGAGTCAACCCGGCTACATAAGGCCAGTTTACCTCCAGTAGTAATATCCCCAACATCATTGGTCCGGGCCTGACGGTGGCTCTCATGTTGCTGCTTTTTCAAAAGAAAATGAGGATCCAAATAAGCCAAAGGGTGTGAAAACCTTACTTTCCGGGTTACCAGTCGAGGTTTTGGTCTTGGCAAAGGTTCTGAGTCGGAGGAAATAGTTACCTCTTCTTCTACTGCCTGGCTGGCCCCCGTGTCGTCCTCGCAATAGTCAGTGTCAATAAGGTTGTCAAAAAATAGGCCAAGGGAGTCAAGGGCTACCTCCAACTCAGAAACATCATCCAGCTTGAACATATCAGAAGTAATCTTTTTCTTCTTGGACTTTCGGGTTGTCTTCCTGGCGGTTATGGCAGCAGCTCTAGCCTTCTTGGTGGCTTCATGATCATATTTGGCCTTCCAGAAGTCATATTTGGCCTATAGGCAAATAACAGGTTAAAAGTCATGCAAGTATTTAACTACTGAAGAAAAAAAGGAGGTCAAGGGGGTTCACCTCTGGTGTCGGGTTAAGTTTGCATAAAGGATTTAATCCAACCTTACTACAGTCCTCATATTTACTGTTTACGAGGGTGGTTGACATCTCCACAATAGCCTCTTCAGTCAGTTGCAGAGGGCTATGACGCAGAGGGTCATCTGGTCCTCCGGCATAGGTATGCATCAAGGTAGAACGGCGGCTCAGAGGGATGACCCGCCATGCGATCCAGCAATGGATCAGATCAACACTAGTTAGGCCGTTTCCCAATAAGGCTTGAATCCTTTTGATAGATGGGATAAGCTTCTTGCGTTCAGCAGCAGTAAGCTTGTCAGGGAGCACAAACTTAGAATCAAGAAGCTCCGCGTGATAACCCGACAGTGGTCTTTCATCAGCTGGCGATGTGTCTTGGCAATAGAACCAAGTTTGGTTCCAATCCTTGGGATGGCTTGGTAAGACTATTAAGGGAAAGACAGCACCCTGTTAGCGCTGAATCGAGAATGCACAAAGTTCCAAGCTAAGGCCGTTGGTGCATTCATTCTGGCGGTTCAAATAGAAGTACTCTCTGAAGAGTTCCACAGTAGGTTCTTCTTGAAGATAAACCTCACAGAGAACTTGAAAATTGCAGATGTTGGATATGGAGTTGGGTCCAAGATCTTGTGGATGAAGCTTGAAAAAATGCAGAACGTCTCTGAAGAACTTTGAACCGGGTGGTGAAAAACCCGAATTCATGTGATCAGTAAAGATGATAACTTCACCGTCTTTGGGCTGAGGCCGTTCTTCGGCCGGGTCAGGAGCATGATAGGACATAGTGGTCTTCTCCGGCAAATACCCGTTGGTGACAAAATCTTTCAAGGTGTCATCAGTAACTGTGGAAGGGACCCAGTTGCAGACTGTTGGTGCTTTTGACGGCATGATGAAAAAGGACAAGCTGAAAAGAAAGTAATTTGCCGGTTCAAATTATTGGTGGAATTACAGGTTAAATGATGATAGTGCAGATGAGTAATGGCAGCTTAAGTAAGGGCTAATGAGATATGAAGGAGAAATGAGCCGGCATGATAAGCCACCATGGCTAAAGATATTTGAAGGTTGTCTGAGACAGAATTGACTAAGTACTGAGATAAACAAGTTTCACAAGCTATTGCTATTATTTTGGATCAAGCTGGTTCAAAAAATAAAAAATAAATCTAGACCTAAAAAACCAGCGCAGAGGAGTTCGTCAGTTCTAAAGAGGCCTTTGTAAAAGAGAAAGGGATGCAAAACAACTACCGCATAGGTTTTGTACTTCTTTTAGATCAAAGGAGGGTGCGATGGAGAAACTGCAAGGAATCCGCGATGAACAGCGAAGAACACCGACGAACTTGCAACCCTAATGCGGATCTAAAGGTGCGGAAAGGTAAGAACTTACGGATGCAGATCTACTACGGAGGGTCGCCGCCATTCTCTGGACAAGCTTAGGGTGATGCAGCGGCCAAAGTTGAGGACGACGGTGAGCGCTGCGGCAGCGGAGCTCGAGCGGCAGAGGGGTTGCGAGAGAAGGAAGAAGAAGAAAGAGGAAGGACCGTCCGTGCCTATTTATAAGGAGATATGTGAATAGGCAGGTGCAAAAATCGAGGAAGGTTAAAAGTAATGATTATCCAGCTAAATGGACGCCTCGATTTTCAGAAAGCATTTAAGATAAGGATCCGTTGCAGATGACGTCGTGGCGGGTTTCCAAATTTTCTGAAGATGACATCATGGCGAATTCCAGAGCTTTACAAACTGCAGAAGATGGATTTCGTCTAAGTGTTGGAGATTGACAAGAAGAAAGTTCAAATCAACCTGGGGCCTAATATTGGGGATATAACTACCAGGTATGACCCGCCCAGGAGGGGCCGGGTCAATCACTATGGCGGGTTACTTAAAAGAAGCCCGACGAGTATACAAGGCGATGGTTCATGATAAAGCTTGTAATAGGCCCAAGCCCAGAGGCAGCTTAAGGCCCGTAATTGTAAACCGCCATGTATGAATAAGACTTGTAAAGTAAGGCATGTAAAAGAAGTCACCGAGCCGGACACGTGGTATGAGCCGGCCGAGACTCTGTAGGCCGCAGGGCGTCAACCCGTGTATATAAGGGGACGACCCGACGGCGGCTTAGGGCAAGAAACAACAGATCGAGAGCCAAGCTAGTGTATTTCGCTCCTTGGTCATCGAAACCTAGCAATACCACAACAACTGGACTAGGCTTTACCTTCACCGCAAGGGGCAGAACCAGTATAAACCTCTCGTGTCCTTTGTCCCGATTAACCCCTTTAAGCTTCCTAGTTGCAATGGCTCCATGACTAAGTCCTTTCACTAGGACATCTGTCGTGACAATTCCACGACACCATGCATGAGTAATTCCATCGTAGGCTTGCTGGAAGGTGATGGGTTGGATGAGATTTATCATGTAATCTAGTGAGTTTTGTTAGGGTTTGATCCCTAGTATCCATTATGTTCTGAGATTAATGTTGCTATGACTTTGCTATGCTTAATGCTTGTCACTAGGGCCCGAGTGCCATGATTTCAGATCTGAACCTATTATGTTTTCATGAATATATGTGAGTTCTTGATCCTATCTTGCAAGTCTATAGTCACCTATTATGTGTTATGATCCGTTAACCCCGAAGTGACAATAATTGGGATACTTACCGGTGATGACCGTAGTTTGAGGAGTTCATGTATTCACTAAGTGTTAATGCTTTGGTCCGGTACTCTATTAAAAGGAGGCCTTAATATCCCTTAGTTTCCAATAGGACCCCGCTGCCACGGGAGGGTAGGACAAAAGATGCCATGTAAGTTCTTTTCCATAAGCACGTATGACTATATTCAGAATACGTGCCTACATTACATTGATGAACTAGAGCTAGTTCTGTGTCACCCTATGTTATAACTGTTGCATGAGGAATCACATCCGACATAATTATCCATCACTGATCCAATGCCTACGAGCTTTTCACATATTGATCTTTGCTTAGTTACCTTTCCGTTGCCACTATCACAATCACTACAAAACCAATACTGTACTTTTGCCACCGCTACTTCCATACTACATTGCTACTAAATAGTTTGCTGTAGATATTAAGTTTTCCAGGTGTGGTTGAATTGACAACTCAGCTTCTAATACTTGAGAATATTCTTTGGCTCCCCTTGTGTCGAATCAATAAATTTGGGTTGAATACTCTACCCTCGAAAACTGTTGTGATCCCCTATACTTGTGGGTTATCAGGGCCGGCTGACCTCCCCCCTTGCTCCTTTATATACGGGGGCAGGGGGCACCCTAGAACACACAAGTTGATTGTTTCCAGCCGTGTGCGGTGCCCCCCTCCACCATAATCCACCTCGGTCATATCGTACTGGTGCTTAGGCGAAGCCCTGTTCCGGTAGCATCATCATCACCATCATCACGCCGTCATGCTGATGAAGCTCTCCCTCGACACTCTGCTGGATCATGAGTTCGTGGGACGTCACCGAGCTGAACGTGTGCAGATCATGGAGGTTCCATACTTTCGGTACTAGGATCGGTCGATCGTGAAGACGTACGACTACATCAACCGCGTTGTGACAACGCTTCCGCTTACGGTCTACGAGGGTTCGTAGACAACACTCTCCCCTCTTGTTACTATGCATCACCATGATCTTGCGTGTGTGTAGGATTTTTTCTAAATTACTGCGTTCCCCAACAGTGGCATCCGAGCCAGGTTTATGCGTAGATGTGATATGCACGAGTAGAACACAAAGGAGTTGTGGGCGTGGGTATATACATATTGCTTGCCGTCATTAGTTGATTCTTGATTCAGCGGCATTGTTGGATGAAGCGGCCCAGACTGACATTACGCGTACGCTTACACGAGACTGGTTCTACCGACGTGCTTCGTACACAGGTGGCTAGTGGGTATCTGTTTCTCCAGCTTTAGTTGAATCAGATTCAATGAACATGGTTCTTTCTGAAGATCAAAAAGCAATCACTATACCGTGTTGTGGTTTTTGATGCGTAGGTAAGAACGATTCTTGCTCAGCCCGTAGCAGCCACGTAAAACTTGCAACAACAAAGTAGAGGATGTCTAACTTGTTTTTGCAGGGCATGTTGTGATGTGATATGGTCAAGACATGATGCTAAATTTTATTGTATGAGATGATGATGTTTTCTAACATAGTTAGCGTATTGTATGAAATGCAATCGCCATGTAATTGCTTTACTTTATCACTAAGCGGTAGTGATAGTCATAGAAGCAATAGTTGGCAAGACGACAACGATGCTTCGATGGAGAACAAGGTGTCAAGCCGGTGACGATGGTGATCATGACGGTGCTTTGGAGATGGAGATCAAAGGCACAAGATGATGATGGCCATATCATATCACTTATATTGATTTCATGTGATGTTTATCCTTTATGCATCTTATTTTTCTTAGATCGACGACAGCATTATAAGATGATATCTCACTAAATTTCAAGGTATAAGTGTTCTCCCTGAGTATGCACCGTTGCTACAGTCCATCGTGCCGAGACACCACGTGATGATCGGGTGTGATAAGCTCGACATTCACATACAACGGGTGCAAGCCAATTTTGCACACGCAGAATACTCGGGTTAACCTTGACGAGCCTAGCATATGCAGATATGGCCTCGGAACACTGGGACCGAAAGGTCGAGCGTGAATCATATAGTAGATATGATCAACATAGTGATGTTCACCATTGAAAACTACTCCATCTCACGTGATGATCGGACATGGTTTAGTTGATATGGATCACGTGATCACATAGATGATTAGAGGGATGTCTATCTAAGTGGGAGTTCTTAAGTAATTTGATTAATTGAACTTTAATTTATCATGAACTTAGTACCTGATAGTATTTTGCATGTCTATGTTGTTGTAGATAGATGGCACATGTTGTTGTTCCGTTGAATTTTAATGCGTTCCTAGAGAAAGCTAAGTTGAAAGATGATGGTAGCAACTACACAGACTGGGTCCGTAACTTGAGGATTATCCTCATTGCTGCACAGAAGAATTAGGTCCTGGAAGCACGGTAGGTGACAAACCCACTGCAGGAGCAACGCCAGATGTTGTGAACACCTGGCAAAGCAAAGCTGATGACTACTCAATAGTTTAGTGTGCCATGCTTTATGGCTTAGAACCGGGACTTCAACGATGTTTTGAACGTCATGGATCATATGATATGTTCCAGGAGTTGAAATTAATATTTCAAGCAAATGCCCGGATTGAGAGATTCAGTCTCCAATAAGTTCTATAGCTGCATGATGGAGGAGAATAGTTCTGTGAGTGAACATATACTCAGAATGTCTAGGTACCACAACAACTTGACTCAGCTATGAGTTAATCTTCCTGATGATAGTGTCATTGACATAGTTCTTCAATCGCTGCCACCAAGCTACAAGAGCTTCATGATGAACTATAATATGCAAGGGATGGATAAGACAATTCCTGAGATCTTCGTTATGCTAAAAGCTGCGGAGGTAGAAATCAAGAAGGAGCATCAAGTGTTGATGGTCAACAAGACCACCGGTTTCAAGAAAAAGGGTAAAGGGAAGAAAGGGAACTTCAAGAAGAACAACAAGCCAGTTGCTGCTCAAGTGAAGAAACCCAAGTCTGGACCTAAGCCCGAGACTGAGTGCTTCTACTGTAAAGGGACTGGTCACTGGAATCGGAACCGCCCCAAGTATTTGGCGGAGAAGAAGGATGGCAAAGTGAAAGGTATATTTGATATACATGTTATTGATGTGTACCTTACTAATTCTCGCAGTAGTGCCTGGGTATTTGATACTAGTTCAGTTGCTAACATTTGCAACTCGAAACAGGGGCTACGGATTAAGTGAAGATTGGCTAAGGACAAGGTGATGATGCACGTGGGAAATGGTTCCAAAGTCGATGTGATCGCCGTCGGCATGCTACCTCTACATCTACCTTCAGGATTAGTTTTAGACCTAAATAATTGTTATTTGGTGCGAGCGTTGATCATGAACATTATATCTGGATCTTGTTTGATGCGAGACGGTTATTCATTTAAATCAGAGAATAATGGTTGTTCTATTTATATGAGTAATATCTTTTATGGTCATGCATCCTTGATGAGTGGTCTATTTTTACTAAATCTTGATAGTAGTGATACACATGTTCATAGTATTGAAGCCAAAAGATGTAAAGTTGATAATGATAGTGCAACTTATTTGTGGCGCTGCTGTTTAGGTCATATTGTGTAAAGCGCATGAAGAAACTTCATTCTAATGGACTTCTGGAATCACTTGATTATGAATCACTTGGTACTTGCGAACCATGCCTCATGGGCAAGATGACTAAAAATCCGTTGTCCAGAATAGTGGTGCGAGCAACAGAGTTCTTGGAAATCATACATACTCATGTATGTGGTTGATACGTCCATTTTGCATCATGCTTTTATATTGATATTTATTGCATTATGGGTTGTTATTACACATTATGTCACAATACTTATGCCTATTCTCTCTTATTTTTCAAGGTTTACATGAAGAGGGGGAATGCCGGCAGCTGGAATTCTGGGCTGGAATAGGAGGAAATATTAGAGACCTATTCTGCACATCTCCAAAAGTCCTGAAACTCCACGGGAATTATTTCCAGAATATATAAAAAATATTGGGCGAAGAAAGTACCAGAGGGGGGCCACCCACCGTCCACGAGGGTGGGGGGCGCGCTGTGGGCGTTCTAGGAATGGGACTGTCGGCGTTCTGGGAACGGGGGTCCCCAGACTTCCCTGCCTGCGGCCTGCGGCGTGGCTCGAGTGGGGGCCCAGTGCGGCCCAACCTCATCAGCTCAAGCTCAAGACCCTCGCAAGGGGCCAAGCCTTGCGGGGCGGACGACAGGAGGCTTCCTCAGGAGCAGCCTCATCAGGCAGGCTCGCGAGGAGGCGGAGAGATCAAGGCAGGGGTGCCTCACGAGGAGCCCGTGACGCAAGCCATGAAGATCGAGATTAGGCGGGCACCAGGCGGGCGTCGGCCTGCACAGTGTCCTTGTTTCCCCTTCGGTGCAAAGGGAGCAAGCACAGGCCAAGGCATCGGGCAAAGGTTACCATTCCGGTGCAACGAGACCAAGACCAGCAGAGCGGCAGGATGGAGGTCATCATGGAGCCCAAGATGGCGTCATCACCAGTGCTTTTGGCAGCCGAAGACCACCTTTGGTCAGGATAACTTGTATTAGATGTTCCCCTTCAAAATGGCCAATTGTTGGCACCCTTCCCGCTCACATTTTGGGAAGAGGACCAGGGACTCTATAAGTAGGACTAGCCACCATAGAGGGGAGGGGTATCCGGACCAAGTAGAACATACCACACCAGCTCAAGAACACCTCTCGCGAGGCCATTCTTCCCCCTGTATTGTTCATCATCAGCCCCTGAGGCAATCCACTACACCACACACTGGAGTAGGGTATTACACCACATCGGTGGCCCGAACAAGTATAAACCTCGTGTCCCTTGTGTGTTCTTCTTTCTAGCCTAGATTTGTTGCGATCCATAGAAGCGCGAGTCGGTAGGGGAAAGATCTTCGTGCGCACCCCAGAGTTCGAACCTTAAGGGTCTACAAGAACCCGAAATCCGACATTTGGCATGCCAGGTAAGGGTGCGCCGGAATATTTCTTACGCTGTTCGCGTGTGATCTTCCGTCGTGTCCATGGCTGACGCTCGTCGGGCTCGCGCTGGGCTGCTCTCGCCACCCGCGTTGCCCAGGCGGCGCCCGCCGGCGGACGCCCTCGTCGTTCCCCGTCGCCTGCCGCCAACGCCGCCACTGGCCCGGCGGGGAACGAGCAGCAGGCCTCGTCCCAGTATCGTTCGGTGCGGCGGGAGGGCCGCACCGCAACCCCGTCACTGACTCCAGCCGGTTCGTCGTCCCATGCTTGTCGCGCCCCCACGGACGCGCACGCCGCGCTGCTCCTGGCAAGAGAGCTCCTGCACTACCGCCCCGTCGACGACCTCTACGAGGACTGGCTCGCCCGCATCACCGAGCTTGTCAGCGCCGCAGGGGGCTCTCCTTTGCCGTCCCTCTCCCTGCCTAGCCCTCCATTCCGCGCAGGGGGCGAGGATCAAGAGGCGCCTCCGCCACCTCCTCCCCAAGAAGGTGCCCTGGCTCCAAGGCGCTCAGCCCCAGGGCGAGACCCTCGATGTCCGGTGCCTGCGCGGCAAGAAGGGAGCTACCAAGAGATCCCTCGTCCCCAAGAAGGTGCTCGCGCGCTCCCAGCACCGGCGCGCCAGGATCGCGTCCCTGCGCCTCCATGCCGAGACCCCGTGCTGCTCCAAGCGGTGGCGCGTGGTAATCACCAGGAGCAGGCACAGCACCAGCAAAGGCGCCTTCACCCCCGAGCTACGCGGCGTCACATGGCCAGGCAAGTTCAAGCCTGATCTGCCCCCTCGCTATGATGGCACGGCAGACACCGCGGAATTCCTGGAGCTCTACGAGATGGGCATCGAAGCCACCGACGGAGATGAAAAGGTCATGGCAAACTGGTTTCCCATGGCGCTCAAGGACGGCGCCCGCACTGGCTCCTGAACCTGGCTCCCAGCACAATCTCCTCCTGGGATGAGATGCGCACTCGCTTCATCGCCAACTTCCAGGGCACTCGCGACCGGCCCCCGGCCATAAGTGACATGCGCCGCATCAAGCAACAACCAGGGGAAACCCTGCAGAAATACATCCAGCGCTTCAACAACGCTCACCTCAGGATCCCCAAGGTGACTGAGGAAGCCATTAACTCAGCCTTCTCCGACGGTGTGCACGACATCAAGATGAAGGAGGAGCTGGCAATCCATGAAGACCTGTGCACATCCTTGGAACTATTCAACTTGGCGACCAAGTGTGCCAGGGCTGAGGAAGGACGCCTCTCCCTCCTCGAGCTCCCGGCTGCCGACCCTGAAGAGAAAAAGCCCAAGGCCAAGGACGTGAAGCATAAGGGAGCTGCCGTGCTCGCAGCGGAGCCAGACACCAAGCGAGGCAGGGATCAGCCTGAGTCATCCAAGGGCAACCGATACTGCGTGTACCACGACCTCCACACCCATAACACCAACGAATGCCAAGAGCTCAGGGCCGTGCGAGATGGGCGTATCGGCCGACGTCCCGAGCGCAACGACAGGGGCTATGGCCGAGGAGGAGGAAGAGGTGGAGGACGATGGGAAGACCGTGGCCCTCGCCAAGGGTGGCGTGACCGACCTCGCGAGGATCGCTAGTAGGACTAGCCTCGCGAGGGAGGCTGGAGGGATCAGCCTCATGAGGATCGCCCGCACGGCAACACTGGCCTCCCTCCTCTACCGCCACCACCAAGAAGGAATGAATACCAACATCAAGACGAGGGGGCTGGGGGCTTCCAGGAGCCGCGCGCAATCGCTTGCATCTTGGGTGGCGCCCAGGCCCCTGCATCACATCGCATCTTCAAGAAGTTTGCTCGCGAGGTGAATGCAGTCCTCCCCAAGCTTGAGGCCACGCGCCCTCTCAGGTGGTCTGCGTGCGCCATCACATTCAGCTCAGCGGATCAGCTCAAGTGCACGGCAAAGGCCAGAGTTCTCCCGATGCTTTGCTCCCGAGTCATCAGCAATGTGCAGGTCACCAGGACCCTCGTGGATGGCGGAGCAGGACCCAACGTCCTGTCCGTCTAGACGTTCAACAATCTCCAAGTGCTGTATGATCAGCTCCAGCTGACCAGGCCTTTCTCAGGAGTCACTGATGGTTCCACCGTTCCGATAGGGCAAGTTCGCTTGCCAGTCACCTTCGAGCAGCGCAACAACTACCGCACCGAGCTCATTGACTTCGACGTCGCCCACATTCGCCTGCCATACAACGCCATCCTCGGGTACCCAGCCCTAGCCAAGTTCATGGTAGTGATCACCATGGCTACAATGTCCTCAAGATGCCAGGAAGCGGTGGATTCATCACCGTACCCGGTGAGGAAAGGGACGCGGTGTGTTCACTTGAGCGTGCGTTCCAAGCCGCAGCAATCGAAGACCCAGATCACAGGAGCGGAAGACTTCCCGAGGCGACCCTTAAGAAGAAGAAGGCTTCGCCTGGCCCAAGCCATAAGGAGGCAGGTGCCTCCGGAGGCGTTGCATCAGGATTCGCGCCCCTTCAGGGAGCGCCACCCTCTGTCGCATAGGAAAGCGCACCCGGCGCCCTCCTCAGGCAGGGCTCGGGGGCTCTTTCTTGGAGAGCCACTGACTTTGCCAAGGTCACGAGGGAGGCGCTCGGGTACCACTTGGAGGGGTGCTTCCAGGCACGTTTCCCTCAGGAAGGTACGAGGAAAGGAAGACCAAACCCTCAGAAGTTCATCACAGGAAACATCCAGGAGCTATAGGAGTCGAGATTCATGCGCGGCAGCCGCCACTTGCCCGTCGTGGCCCCACATCCAGGCGAGGATGGTGGGTTGCACGTCTGCATCGACGTGCCAGGGCTCAACCGAGCCGCGTCTTATGAGCGCCTCTGGCCTTCGTGCATGGGGCGTTGCAAGGGTCCACCTCACAGCTACGTTCGCATGCCTTTCGGCCTGCCGAACGCGGTCTCCGCTCATCAGCGCCTGCTGAGGAGCATTCTGGAGGCTCAGGAGGTCAGGCATTGTGCGGTCCTGGCGGAGGTGGAGATGGCCCTCGAAGACCTACCCGTGCCCCCGGAGCCTCCCGAGGCTCCTGGGCCTGGGGGCTCGTGAGGGTCGACGTCTTCACCGCGCGTTGCCCACTTCTGCGGCATCGCTTCATCTTCAACGGCATCAGGTGACATCGTTAAAGTTCCATTTTTAGCTGGGAGAGCCCACAGGGCCGCGTCGTTCCCAGGTCGCGTGGGTGCGTCCCTGCGGCACGTATCCGTTTTACTTATGCACTTTACTTACCTTGTTGGGGGCGCCCCTCGGGCTGCATCATCCCCAAACTGCTCGGGCCTGGCCCAGCGGCGTTTGCTTTTCCCGCATCTACTTGAAATGAATCTGCTCCTTCGTACTTAACATACCTGACCTAATCGCCTACTCGATTGACACCTACCCATGGAGCCGCTCGCTCTGGCACGACGTCTGCATACGGGTCCGCCCCTGCAACGTCGATAAATCTGAGTGGTCGAGCTCTGGCCGCAGCAGCCCCGCAAGGCGCCACCTCACCAGGCCCTTAGTGCCCCAATCACTCCCTCGGAGCGACCAATGGTTGACTGGCAATCGTAGCGACAGGTCTTGTCTCTCCTTGTGATTGGTATGCAGGACCCACTCCAGGAGCAACATTGGGGACGTCGCGGGCTATCTCTCCCTCTCTCCGGCACGGACCGCTTTCGCGTTAAAAGGGGGGCGCCTGAGCATCACGACTCATGGGCTCCTACTGGCTCTCCAGCCCTCACCCCCTTGCCTTGACCCACGACATCGCGACCTGTCATACCAGTGGCGGCTGAGCTCACTCGAGGGCCGGGACCTAAGGACATAGAGCATTAAGGAAAATGTGGTGAAGTGGGAAGAAGCTCGCAAGGACCTAACCCAGTAGCACCTCAGCTACCACCGCTCGGGCCGGGCGCCCCGTCGAAGGACTACCCCAAACTCAAAAGATAAGTCACGCCCTTACAGGAGTTGGACCAACGCAGCACCAAACCCTCGCCTAGTGCAGCTCTGTCACGGTGACGTTGCCTTCCTTTCTCGCCCAGTGAGGGCTGCTCGAGCGCTAAAGGGGACCTCCCGAGCATCGCGACTCGGGGGCTCTTATCGGACCTCGGGCCGCTCACCTCCTGGCCTTGACCACGGCATCGTGACCTGGCATACCAGCGACGGCTAAAGCCTGCCTGGGAACTGGGACCTGTCAGCGTAGAGCGCTAAGTCCTCGCGAGGATAGAAAGGGGGAGCCGAGCCGGGACAGGACAAGCATCTCGCATCGATTCATATTAGGGATATACTGTTCGCAAAAGACATGGCAGGCGCCTTAGATACCCCCGCGGGGTGTTGCTTCGATTCCTCGCATGGAACAAGAGGTGCTAATCCTAAGGAATGCTAATTGCCCGCACCTCCGCAAGTGACGCCATCATCAACAGTGGACTGCCCGGCGCCGGCGCCAGCCCCACCCAGATCAGTGGTGTTGGCGGCCCGATGCAGTTGCCCTACTCCGAGCACGGCGCGAGCTCGGAGGCTCGTAGCTGTCGTCGCTCGTCTCCGGAGTGACAAGAAGCTCAGGGGAGCCGCTGGATCCCCCAGCTCCTCCGCTGCCGCCTGAAGAGCTGCTGGAGGGCCGATGGGCACGCCAGGTCCTCGCCAGTCCGATGCCCCTGCCGCTTTCCTTGGGGCAGCACTCCAACCGGCGTCCTTCAGCATCGAAGACCTTGAAGAACATCAGGGAGGCGCCGTCGTATTCAAGATGAATTACGAGGGCACCCTCTGTGCGGCAGCCCCGGGCGATCTCACCCCAGCCCCGGGTCATATAGACCTTGCTCGGAGCGACGACCGCGACCTCCGCTCCGGTCGCGAGGGTGCTGCAGTCGGTGTGCTGTAGCCAGAGCTCCAGAGACCCGCTCAGCGGCATCTCGAAGGCGAAGGAGGGAGGAAGGCGGATCCAAGAGCTTGGGGGCATGGCGGCATGAAGCACGAGGTCACAGGAGGAGCCGTCGGCGTGGACTCCAGGAGGAACTATGCGCACCGCCATGACTCGCCGGCGGCGGCACCGTCGGTGTCGCTCGACGCCCTCTTCCCCAGGGCCCTTGATACATGTCCAACGTATCTATAATTTTTGATTGCTCCATGCTATATTATCTACTGTTTTGGGCAATATTGGGCTTTAATATCCACTTTAATATTATTTTTGGGACTAACCTATTAACCGGAGGCCCAGCCCAGATTTGCTGTTTTATGCCTATTTCAGTGTTTTGAAGAAAAGGAATATTAGACGGAGTCGAAACGGAACGAAATCAACTGGAGAAGTTATTTTTGGAAGGAAACACACCCGATGGACTTGGAACCTACGTCAAGGAAGGAACGAGGTGCTCACAAGGGTGGGGGCACCCCCCCTAGGGCGCGCCCCCTGTCTTGTGGGGCCCCCGTGGCTCCCCTGACGTACCTCCTGCACCCATATATACTTACGTGACCTAAAACTTCCAGAACACAACATAGATCAGGAGTTCCTCTGCCAGAAGCCTCCGTAGCCACCAAAAACCAATCGGGACCCTGTTCCGGCACCCTGCCGGAGGGGGGAACCCTCACTGGTGGCCATCTTCATCATCCCGGTGCTCTCCATGATGAGGAGGGAGTAGTTCTCCCTCGGGGCTAAGGGTATGTACCAGTAGCTATGTGTTTGATCTCTCTCTCTCTCTCTCGTGTTCTTGATTTGGCACGATCTTGATGTATCGCGAGCTTTGCTATTATAGTTGGATCTTATGTTTCTCCTCCCCCTCTACTCTCTTGTAATGGATTGAGTTTCCCCTTTGAAGTTATCTTATCGTATTGAGTCTTTGAAGATTTGAGAACACTTGATGTATGTCTTGCCGTGCGTATCTGTGGTGACAATGGGATACCACGTGATTCACTTGATGTATGTTTTGGTGATCAACTTGCGGGTTTCGCCCATGAACCTATGCATAGGGGTTGGCACACATTTTCGTCGTGATTCTCCGGTAGGAACTTTGGGGCACTCTTTGAGGTCCTTTGTGTTGGTTGAATAGATGAATCTGAGATTGTGTGACGCATATCGTATAATCATACCCACGGATACTTGAGGTGACATTGGAGTATCTAGGTGACATTAGGGTTTTGGTTGATTTGTGTCTTAAGGTGTTATTCTAGTATGAACTCTAGGGCTGTTTGTGACACTTATAGGAATAGCCCAACGAATTGATTGGAAAGAATAACTTTGAGGTGGTTTTGTACCCTACCATAATCTCTTCGTTCGTTCTCCGCTATTAGTGACTTTGGAGTGACTCTTTGTTGCATGTTGAGGGATAGTTATGTGATCTAATTATGTTAGTATTGTTGAGGGAACTTACACTAGCGAAAGTATGAACCCTAGGCCTTGTTTCCTATCATTGCAATACCGTTTACGCTCACTTTTATCATTAGTTACCTTGCTGTTTTTATAATTTCAGATTACAAAAACCTTTATCTACCATCCATATACCACTTGTATCACCATCTCTTCGCCGAAATAGTGCACCTATACAATTTACCATTGTATTGGGTGTGTTGGGGACACAAGAGACTCTTTGTTATTTGGTTACAGGGTTGCTTGAGAGAGACCATCTTCATCCTACGCCTCCTACAGATTGATAAACCTTAGGTCATCCACTTGAGGGAAATTTGCTACTGTCCTACAAACCTCTGCACTTGGAGGCCCAACAACGTCTACAAGAAGAAGGTTGTGTAGTAGACATCAGCCTCGATTCGGGCGTACAAGGGCAGTGGAAACCCAGGCGGCGGCCACTTGTACCAGGGCCTCGGCGCCTCCTGCCAAGCATCCTCATCTCGGCGGCAGGGCACTAGCCGTTTCTTCGGTGGAAGAGGGTCAGGACCTTCTCGGGGGGCCTTTCCTTTCTCTTCTGCAGAAAACCGGCGGGTTGGTGCCATTGGCGTAAGGAGAAGCAAGGACGAGGAAGGAGAAGGAAAGGAGTAGCAGGAAGGGATAAGCTAACGAGGCTCACGTGGCCCCATACTTATAGCCGGAGAAGGCCAACCGCCGGCCACCATGATCGCAGGTAATCATGATCCATTTCTCTGCATGCAGGGACTTGACAAGTCGAGCGGTTGCCGAGGCGTCGTGGGGAAGCGCAGATGCCCACGTCCAATCAATCGCCACGCGGCGCCCAAGGCCGCAGGCTATTGGGGCCCGCGGCGCTTCGCGCTTCGCGCTTCGCGCTTGCCCCTTAGCTTCTCTACTAGGCCAAGCCCGGGCGCGCCTTGGGCCCGGGGGCTACTATCGGCGTTCTGGGAACGGGGGTCCCCAGACTAGCCTGCCTGCGGCATGCGGCGTGGCTCGAGTGGGGGCCCAGTGCGGCCCAGCCTCATCAGCTCAAGCTCAAGACCCTCGCAAGGGGCGAAGCCTTGCGGGGCGGACGAAAGGAGGCTTCCTGAGGAGCTGCCTCATCACGCAGGCTCGCGAGGAGGCGGAGAGATCAAGGCAGGGGTGCCTCGTGAGGAGCCCGTGACGCAAGCCATGACAATCGAGATTAGGTGGGCGCCGGCCTGCGCAGTGTCCTTCATTTCCCCTTCGGTGCAACGGGAGCAAGCACATGCCAAGGCATCGGGCAAAGGTTACCATTCCGGTGCAACGAGACCAAGACCAGCAGAGCGGCAGGACGGAGGTCATCGTGGAGCCCAAGACGGCGTCATCACCAGTGCTTTTGGCAACCGAAGACCACCTTTGGTCAGGATAACTTGTACTAGATGTTCCCCTTCAAAATGGCCAATTGTTGGTGCCCTTCCCGCTCACATTTTGGGAAGAGGACCAGGGCCTCTATAAGTAGGACTAGCCACCATAGAGGGGAGGGGGATCCGGACCAAGTAGAACATACCACACCAGCTCAAGAACACCTCTCGCGAGGCCGTTCTTCCCCCTGTATTGTTCATCATCAGCCCCTAAGGCAATCCACTACACCACACACTGGAGTAGGGTATTACACCACATCGGTGGCCCGAACCAGTATAAACCTCATGTCCCTTGTGTGTTCTTCTTTCTAGCCTAGATTTCTTGCGAGCTATAGAAGCGCGAGTCGGTAGGGGAAAGATCTCCATGCGCACTCCAGAGTTCGAACCTTAAGGGTCCGCCAGAACCCGAAATCCAACACGCGCCCTACCCCCTGGGCGCGCCCCTTGCCGCGTGGGCCCCCTGTTGGCCCTCTGATGCGCATCTTTGGCTATATGGAGTCTTTCGCCTAGAAAAAAATCATAAGCAAGCTCACAGGACGAACTCCGCCGCCACGAGGTGGAACCTTGGCGGAACCAATATAGGGCTCCGGCGGAGCTGTTCTGCCGGGGAAACTTCCCTCCTAGAGGGGGAAATCATCACCATCGTCATCACCAACGATCCTCTCATCGGGAGGGGGTCAATCTCCGTCAACATCTTCACCAGCACCATCTCATCTCAAACCCTAGTTCATCTCTTGTATCCAATCTTTGTATCCAAACCTCAGATTGGTACCTGTGGGTTGCTAGTAGTGTTGATTACTCCTTGTAGTTTATGCTAGTTGGTTTACTTGGTGGAAGATCATATGTTCAGATCCATTATGCATATTAATACTCCTCTGATTATGAACATGAATATGCTTTGTGAGTTGTTACGTTTGTTCCTGAGGACATGGGAGAAGTCTTGCTATAAGTAGTCATGTGAATTTGGTATTATTTCGATATTTTGATGAGATGTATGTTGTCATTCCTCTAGTGGTGTCATGTGAACGTTGACTACATGAAATTTAACCATTGTTTGGGCCTAGAGGGAGGCATTGGGAAGTAATAAGTAGATGATGGGTTGCTAGAGTGACAGAAGCTTAAACCCTAGTTTATGCGTTGCTTCGTAAGGGGCTGATTTGGATCCATATGTTTCATGCTATGGTTAGGTTTACCTTAATACTTCTGTTGTAGTTGCGGATGCTTGCAATAGGGGTTAATCATAAGTGGGATGCTTGTCCAAGTAAGGGCAGTACCCAAGCACCGGTCCACCCACATATCAAATTATCAAAGTACCGAACGCGAATCATATGAACATGATGAAAACTAGCTTGATGATAATTCCCATGTGTCCTCGGGAGCGCTTTACATTATATAAGAGTTTGTCCAGGCTTGTCCTTTGCTACAAAAAGGATTGAGCCATATTGCTGCACCTTATTTACTTTTACTATTTGTTACCCGTTACCAATTACCTTATCACAAAACTATCTGTTACCAATAATTTTAGTGCTTGCAGAAAATACCTTGCTGAAAACTGATTATCATTTCCTTCTGCTCCTCGTTGGGTTCGACATTCTTACTTATCGAAAAGGCTACAATAGATCCCCTACACTTGTGGGTCATCAGTGGTCCAATGAACATTGAAGCTCGCGGCGGATATCATTATTTTCTCACCTTCACAGATGATTTGAGCAGATATGGGTATATCTACTTAATGAAACATAAGTTTGAAACATTTGAAAAGTTCAAAGAATTTCAGAGTGAAGTGGAAAATCATCGTAACAAGAAAATCAAGTTTCTTCAATCTGATCGTGGAGGTGAATATTTGAGTTATGAGTTTGGAATTCATTTGAGACAATGCGGAATAGTTTCGCAACTCACGCCACCTGGAACACCACAACGTAATGGTGTGTCCGAATGTCGTAACCGCACTTTATTAGATATGGTGAGATATATGATGTCTCTCACTGATTTACTGCTATCGTTTTGGGGTTATGCTTTAGAGACAACTACATTCATGTTAAATAGGGCACCATCTAAATCCATTGAGATGACACCTTATGAACTGTGGTTTGGCAAGAAACCCAAGTTGTCGTTTCTTAAAGTTTGGGGCTGCGATGCTTATGTGAAAAAGCTTCAACCTGATAAGCTCGAACCCAAATCGGAGAAATGTGTCTTCATAGGATACCCAAAGGAGACTGTTGGGTACACCTTCTATCACAGATCCAAAGGCAAGATATTCGTTGCTAAGAATGGATCCTTTTTAGAGAAGGAGTTTCTCTCGAAAGAAGTGAGTGTGAGGAAAGTAAAACTTGACGAGGTAATTATACCTTCTCCCTTATTGGAAAGTAGTTCATCGCTGAAATCAGTTCTAGTGATCCCTACACCAGTAAGTGAGGAAGCTGATGATGATGATCTTGAAACTTTTGATAAAGTTACTACCGAACCTCATAGGTCAACCAGAGTAAGATCCGCACCAGAGTGGTACAGTAATCCTGTTCCGGAAGTCATGTTACTTGACCATGACGAACTTACGAACTATGAGGAAGCGATGATGAGCCCAGATTCCGCAAAATGGCTTGAGGCCATGAAATCTGAGATGGGATCCATGTATGAGACCAAAGTGTGGACTTTGGTTGACTTGCCTGATGATCGGCAGGCCATAGAGAATAAATGGATCTTCAAGAAAAAGACTGATGCTGACGGTAATGTTACTGTCTACAAAGCTCGACTTGTGGCAAAAGGTTTTCGATAAGTTCAAGGAGTTGACTACGATGAGACCTTCTCACCCGTAGCGATGCTTAAGTCCGTCCGAATCATGTTAGCAATTGACGCATTTTATGATTATGAAATTTGGCAAATGGATGTCAAAACTGCATTCCTTAATGGATATCTTAAAGAAGAGTTGTATATGATGCAACCAGAAGGTTCTGTCGATCCAAAAGGTGATAACAAAGTGTGCAAGCTCCAGCGATCCATTTATGGACTGGTGCAAGCCTCTCGGAGTTGGAATATACACTTTGATAGTGTGATCAAATCATATGGTTTTATACAGACTTTTGGAGAAACCTGTATTTACAAGAAAGTGAGTGGGAGCTCTGTAGCATTTCTGATATTATATGTAGATGACATATTGTTGATCGCAAATGATACTGAATTTCTGAATAGCATAAAAGGATACTTGAATAAGAATTTTTCAATGAAAGACCTCGATGAAGCTGCTTATATATTAGGCATCAAGATCTATAGAGACAGATCAAGATGCTTAATTGGACTTCCACAAAGAACGTACCTTGATAAAGTTTTGAAGAAGTTCAAAACAGATCAAGCACAGAAAGGCTTCTTGCCTGTATTACAAGGTGTGAAGTTGAGTCAGACTCAATGCCCGACCACTGCAGAAGATAGATAGAAAATGAAAGGTGTTCCCTATGATTCAGCCATAGGATCTATCGTGTATGCAATGATGTGTACAAGACCTGATGTGTACCTTGCTACCAGTTTAGCAGGGAGGTACCAAAGTAATCCAGGAGTGGATCACTGGACAGCGGTCAAGAACATCCTGAAATACCTTAAAAGGACTAAGGATATGTTTCTCGTATACGGAGGTGACAAAGAGCTCGTCGTAAATGGTTACGTCGATGCAAGCTTTGACACTGATCCAGATGACTCTAAGTCACAAACCGGATACGTGTTTTTATTAAATGGTGGAGCTGTCAGTTGGTGCAGCTCCAAGCAAAGCGTCATGGCGGGATCTACGTGTGAAGCGGAATACATAGCTGCTTCGGAAGCAGCAAATGAAGGAGTCTGGATGAAGGAGTTCATATCCGATCTAGGTGTCATACCTAGTGCATCGGGTCCAATGAAAATCTTTTGTGACAATACTGGTGCAATTGCCTTGGCAAAGGAATCCAGATTTCACAAGAAAACTAAGGACATCAAGAGACGCTTCAATTCCATCCGCGATCAAGTCAAGGAGGGATACATAGAGATTTGCAAGATACATACGGATCTGAATGTTGCAGACCTGTTAACTAAGCCTCTCTCACGAGCAAAACATGATCAGCACCAAGACTCCATGGGTGTTAGAATCATTACAATGTAATCTAGATTATTAACTCTAGTGCAAGTGGGAGACTGAAGGAAATATGCCCTAGAGGCAATAATAAAGTTATTATTTATTTCCTTATATCATGATAAATGTTTACTATTCATGCTAGAATTGTATTAACCGGAAACTTAGTACATGTGTGAATACATAGACAAACAGGGTGTCACTAGTTTGCCTCTACTTGACTAGCTCGTTTAATCAATGATGGTTATGTTTCCTAACCATAGACATGAGTTGTCATTTGATTAACAGGATCACATCATTAGAGAATGATGTGATTGACTTGACCCATCTGTTAGCTTAGCACGATGATCGTTTAGTGGAAGTGCTAGTGATCGACTAGAGGGGGGGGGTGAATAGGCGATTTTTATGAAAGTCATCAAAACATGAAAGTTTCGAAGACAAACAATAGAAATAAACCTATTATCATGCAGCAGAAGGTAGACTACACTAAGCAAGCCATAGTCAATTATTCAATGAAGTGAAAGCACAACGACTAATAGCAGCTAGGCAGTATAGATCAGGTAGGAAGATAGTGTGAAGCCAATCAGAACAAGCGGTCACTCAGTGAAGACAAAGGATAATGTAATCATACAATGACTTCACTAGAGCCAACAGTAAGTAAAGGAATGGGAAGGATGAAACCAGTGACTCGTTGAAGACAATGATTTGTTGGACCAGTTCCAGTTGCTATGACAACTATACGTCCGGTTAGGGAGGCTGAGATTCAACTCAAAAGACCATGTCTTCACCTTATTCCCCTTGAGCTAAGGACACCCAGTCCTCACCCAATCACTCTGGTAAGTCTTCAAGGTAGACTTCCATACCTTCACAGACTTCATTCATGGGCAATCCACACTGACTCTTGGATGCTCAGAACGCGACGCCTAACTGGCTGGAGGATTCACAGTCCTCAAGTGTAATAAGTCTTCAGATCACACAGACAGGAAGACTTAAGTGATGCCTAACACCCTTTGGCTTTGGGTGTTTAGGGCTTTATCCTCGCAAGGAATTCTCTCTCAAAGGCTTCGAGGTGGGTTTCTCTCAAACGACAAAAGCCGTACACTCACTATGAGAAGCCAACCATTTATGGTTGTAGGGGGTGGGCTATTTATAGCCACTAGGCAACCTGACCTGATTTGTCCGAAATGACCCTGGGTCACTAAGGAACTGACATGTGTTCCAACGGTCAGATTTCAAACACACACGGCAACTTTACTTGGGCTACAAGCAAAGCTGACTTATCCAGCTCTGGATAAGATTTGCTCTCATTGTCTTCGCTCGAAGACATAGGATTTTGGTTAAGCATCATTTCAGTCATTCTGACTGGTTCTCTTGGACCCCACTTAACAGTACGGTGGTTCCTATGACTCAACAAAGAAGAAAAAGAACGACAAAACAACTAAGTCTTCGCGCTCCATAGTCTTCACATGATGTCTTCTCTTGTCATAGACTTCAATGTGGATGTCTTCACATCCCACCTTTGACTTCAATGTCTTCATACATTTTTAGGGGTCATCTCTGGTAGGAAAACCGAATCAATGAGGGACTTCTACCTGTGTTATCCTGCAATTCTCACAAACACATTAGTCCCTTAACCAGGTTTGTCGTCAATACTCCAAAACCAACTAGGGGTGGCACTAGATGCACTTACAATCTCACCCTTTTTGATGATTGATGACAAACCGGCTAAAGTTTTCAACGGGGAATAAAATATGTGAAATTGTAAAGGATAGGGTATTGTCTTCATAAGTTGCAAAGGCTCCCCCTGAAGATGTGCATATAAGTAATTTGCTCTCGGGATGCAAATGCACATGGCAGGTTGTACTTGTGGAGATCCTCTTCAACCTATGATGACAATTCATCATGCATGATATGATGTAACGAAGATAATGACATGCATAATTGGGCTTTATTATCCAACGTATCTATAATTTTGGATTGCTCCATGCTATATTATCTACTATTTTGGGCATTATTGGGATTTATTATCCACTTTTATATCACTTTCGGGACTAACCTATTAACCAGAGGCCCAGCCAGATTTGCTGTTTTATGCCTATTTTAGTATTTTGAAGAAAAGGAATATCATATGGAGTCGAAACGGAACGAAATCAACTGGAGAAGTTATTTTTGGAAGGAAACACACCTGATGGACTTGGACCCCACGTCAGAAGATACGGGAGCTGCCCACGAGGGTGGGGGCGCGCCCACCCCCCTAGGGCGCGCCCCCTTGCCTCGTGGGGCCCCGTGGCTCCCCTAACGTGCTTCTTCTGCCTATATAACTCCATATACCCTAAAACTTCCAGAATGCACAATAGATCGGGAGTTCCGCCGCCAGAAGCCTCCGTAGCCACCGAAAACCAATCTAGACCCGTTCCGGCACCCTGCCGGAGGGGGCAATCCCTCTCCGGTGGCCATCTTCATCATCCCGGTGCTCTCCATGACGAGGAGGGAGTAGTTCTCCCTCGGGGCTGAGGGTATGTACCAGTAGCTCTGTGTTTGATCTCTCTCTCTCTCTCTCTCTCTCTCGTGTTCTTGAGATGATACGATCTTGATGTGTCACGAGCTTTGCTATTATATTTGGATCCTATGATGTTTCTTCCCCCCTCTACTCTCTTGTAATGAATTGAGTTACCCCTTTGAAGTTATCTTATCGGATTGAGTCTTTAAAGACTTGAGAACACTTGATGTATGTCTTGCCGTGGATATCTGTGGTGACAATGGGATACCACGTGCCACTTGATGTATGTTAAGGTGACCAACTTGCGGGTTTCATGACATTGGGAACCTATGCATAGGGGTTGGCACACATTTTCGTCATGATTCTCCGGTAGAACTTTGGGGCACTCTTTGAGGTTCTATGTGTTGCTTGAATAGATGAATTGAGATTGTGTGATGCATATCGTATAATCATGCCCACGGATACTTGAGGTGACAATGGAGTATCTAGGTGACATTAGGGTTTTGGTTGATAAGTGTCTTAAGGTGTTATTCTAGTACGAACTCTAGGGCTGTTTTTGACACTTATAGGAATAGCCCAACAGATTGATTGGAAAGAATAACTTTGAGGTGGTTTCGTACCCTACCATAATCTCTTCGTTCGTTCTCCGCTATTAGTGACTTTGGAGTGACTCTTTGTTGCATGTTGAGGGATAGTTATGTGATCCAATTATGCTATTATTGTTGAGAGGACTTGCACTAGTGAAAGTATGAACCCTAGGCATTGTTTCAACACATTGCAATACCGTTTACACTCACTGAGGGAGTCCTGGATTAGGGGGTGTCCGGATGGCTGGACTATACCTTCAGCCGGACTCCTGGACTATGAAGATACAAGATTGAAGACTTCGTCCCGTGTCGGGAAGGGACTTTCCTTGGCGTGGAAGGCAAGCTTGGCGATACGGATATGTAGATCTCCTACCATTGTAACCGACCTTGTGTAACCCTAACCCTCTCCGGTGTCTATACAAACCGGAGGGTTTTAGTCTGTAGGACAACATACAGAACAACAATCATACCATAGGCTAGCTTCTAGGGTTTAGCCTCTCCGATCTCGTGGTAGATCTACTCTTGTACTACCCATATCATCAATATTAATCAAGCAGGACGTAGGGTTTTACCTCCATCAAGAGGGCCCGAACCTGGGTAAACTTCGTGTCCCTTGCCTCCTGTTACCATCCGGCCTAGACGCACAGTTCGGGACCCCCTACCCGAGATCCGCCGGTTTTGACACTGACATTGGTGCTTTCATTGAGAGCTCCTCTGTGTCGTCGCCATCAGGAAGGATGCCTCGCCCTGTCTTTAAAGACGGCACCGTTGCTAAGGGTGCTTTGGCTGTCGGCCAAACCCTTCGGCTAGGTGGTTTTCTTATGACCACCTGTTCGACTTCTGCGCCAACGATGACCTCTCGAGCCATCGAAAACAATCTTCATGTCAGCTCGGAACTCGCCGAGCAGTTAGATCCAATGGAGCTCTCCTCCATAAACGAGCTCTTGGATCGCATCGCCGCCCTGGGAGTCGCTACGGATTACGACCAGATTGGGCCTAAACCCGATCTGAGAGAGATTAACTCTCCCCAAGTCACCCATCACGTTGCCGTGGTAGAGGGACAGTGCGGCGACCCTTCATCTATCTTAAGGACTAGCTACGTCCGGATTCCCAATCCCTCCAAGCCGGATACCCGCGGAGGGGAGGATATCACTCAAGACCTGAACTTAGAGTCAGGCGACGGGCTGGATTCACTGGACAACATCCAGGAATCCAAATTTTCGAGTTCAGAAATTCCTCGGCCTCTGAGCCTCAGATTGGGTGAGGCTTCGGATTTAATTCCACCCACCCACCTGAACATAAGCGATCTATCCCAAATCAGGCAAGAGCCCGAAGAAACAGTACATCATTACTGGGCCAGATTCCTCCTGGTTAGGAACAGGATAAGGGACTGCCGCGAGGAAGACACAATCTCAATCTTCTGCAATAATTGCATGGACAAGGGTATCCTCAACGCCATAAGTCGCCGTGATATTACACGCTTCGCTGACTTGGCGTCCATTGTACGAAAATACTGTGCGATGGAAAGCGCCTGGAAATCCGAAATAAAATTTTGGGATGATCCGGCCCTGAATACAAACCCAGTCCGAAATAAAAGGGTGCATCATCGCCAGACACCCGGATCAAACACCAAAAAGCAAAAACCCTCTACAGGGCATGGAACCGTACTGGAAGGATGGCTTAATGGACCTTGTAAAATTCATAGTACAGAGGACGCCACACCAACTCACAGCCTTAGAGCATGTTGGATACTCCGGCAGGTGGCCAAAAGTGGCGAAGATCTCCTAATTCCGGAGGCCACAGAAAGCCACCCCAGAGACACCAATACGGTATTAACAGTCTTTGAGCCTTTCACATCAAATAATATGCGAAAAAGGACACTCCGCAGCCTTGCCAAAGTCTACCAAGTAGCAACAATAAACCCATGAAGTGACACGGCTATTACCTTTAACGCCAGTGATGAACCTAAATTCCGAACAGCCCGAGCACCAGCCGCACTGGTCCTCAGTCCAATAGTGGACGGCGTTCATCTTACCAAGGTACTCATGGACGGCGGCAGTGGATTGAACCTCATTTATGAGGAAACCCTTCAAAAAATGGAAATAGACTGGAACCGCATTGAGCGAAGCAGCACAACCTTTAGAGGAATAATCCCCAGTTGGGAAGCACGTTGTACAGGAAAAATCACACTAGATGTGGTGTTCGGCATGCCGGATAATTACAGGTCCGAAGAGGTCACGTTCCATGTGGCTCCGTTCAGCAGCGGTTATCATGCTCTGCTAGGGTGGGAAGCGTTTACAATCTTCCAAGCAATACCCCATTACGGGTACATGAAGCTCAAGATGCCCGGGCCTAACGGGATCATCACTCTCGCTAGTGATCCGGACATAGCACTCCGCGCCGAAAACAAGACAGCTGCACTGGCCCTCGAGGCACTATCTGAAGCCCTAGCGGCTAAGGAACTGACTGCGCTGCGCTCCACGGTGAATAGGGACGATGTGGTACTCGACAAAAGATCCAAGTCCACCTCCTTTAAACCGGCAGACGAAATAGTCAAATTCCAGGTCCATCCAACGGACCCCAATAAAACAGCTTCCATCAGGGCACAATTAAACCCTAATGTAGACGCCGCACTGCGAGAGTTCCTACGAGAGAACTGGGACATTTTCACCTGGCACCCTTCAGACATGCCAGGAAACCCACGCAGGCTGGCCGAGCACAGCTTAAATATCCTAAAAGGATTCAAACCTATCAAACAAGCTCTTCGGCGTTTTTCCGAACCTAAGAGACAGGCCATGGGAGAGGAGCTAGCAAAGCTATTGGAGGCCGGATTCATCAGAGATATAAAACATCCGGACTGGCTAGCAAACCTGGTGATGGTACCAAAGAAGGACAAATCCTGGCGCCTGTGCGTTGATTTTAAAGACCTTAACAAGGCTTGCCCAAAGGATCCCTTCCTCCTCCCCCGCATCGATCAAATTATCGACGCTACCGCAGGACACGATTCGTTGTGTTTCCTCGACGCATATTCCGGCTACCATCAAATCAAGATGGCAGAATCAGACGAAGCCGCAACGGCATTTATCACACCATACGGCCCATTCCGCTTCAACACAATGCCCTTCGGGCTCAAAAACGCCGGCGCAACATATCAGCGCATGATTTAGACATGTCTGGCAAACCAGATCGGCAAAACAGTGGAGGCATGTGTAGATGATGTGGTCGTCAAAACAAGACATGTCGAATCTCTAGTAGATGACTTGAGGCTCACATTTGATAACCTCCGAACATACGACATCAAGCTCAACCCGGAAAAATGCATTTTCGGCGTCCCAGCCGGAAAGCTCTTGGGCTTCATTGTATCCGGTAGAGGAATTGAAGCAAATCCAGCCAAGATCCGAGCTCTGTCACAATTGGATATCCCAAAGGACCTCAAACAAATACAAAAGTTAACCGGATGCGTGGCGGCTCTAAGCCGCTTTATCTCCCGCTTGGGAGAAAAGGCCCTACCCCTTTACCGCCTCCTTCGGTGCACCGAACACTTTGAATGGACGGATGCAGCCACGGCCAGACTCGACAAAATAAAAGCCATATTGGCAACAAACCCAGTCCTGGCCGTGCCAAACATTGGCGAACCAATGCTATTGTACATTGCAGCAACACATCAGGTTGTAAGTGCAGTGCTCGTCGTCGAACGAGAAACGGACGAACACAAATCCCCCCTTCAAAAGCCGGTCTATTATGTGTCCACTGTCCTCACTCCGTGCAAATCACGGTACCTGCATTATCAAAAGATTGCGTACGCGGTATTCATGGCATCCCGAAGCTATGACACTACTTTCAAGAGTGTTCAATAACAGTAGCCTCGGAAGTACCACTTAACGATATTATAAACAACCGTGACGCAACAGGCCAGATTGCAAAATGGGCCATTGAGATCCTCCCGTTCGACATAACTTATAAGCCACGGCGAGCCATCAAGTCGCAAGTTTTGGCCGACTTCGTCGCAGAATGGACGGAGGCCGAACTCCCTAAAGAGTACGACACATATTCAAATTGGATCATGCATTTCGACGGCTCCAAGATGTTGGCCGGACTAGGGGCTGGCGTTGTTTTCACGTCCCCCATAGGAGACACAGTTCAATATGTACTCCAGATTATGTACACAGACTCCAACAATGCAGCCGAATATGAGGCCCTTTTACATGGTCTCCCGATGGCAGTATCCATGGGCATTCAACGCCTAGAGGTGCGCGGGGACTCGAACCTCGCAATATCCCAAATAAATGCAGACTTCGATGCCAAGGATCCAAAAATGGCAGCTTACCACAACGCCGTCCTAAAATGTCAGCTTGGTTCGAAGGGCTTGAATTTCACCATATAGCCCGGGAAAATAATCAGGCGGCAGATGTCCTGGCACGCATCGGCTCAAAATGCGATGTAGTCCCCCCCAACATCTTCTTGGAAAAGCTGTTCAAGCCATCCGTAGTATGGGAAGGGTGTAGGATCGAAAGTATGTCTAGAGGGGGGTGATTAGACTACTTGACCAAATAAAAGCTTAACCTTTTCCCAATTTTAGTTCTTGGCAGATTTTAGCTATTTTAGGACAAGTCAAGCAATCATCACATAATTCAAGCAAGCATGCAAAGAGTATATTGGCAGCGGAAAGTAAAGCATGCAACTTGCAAGAATGTAAAGGGAAGGGTTTGGAGAATTCAAACGCAATATGAGACACGGATGTTTTTCCCGTGGTTCGGATAGGTGGTGCTATCTTACATCCACGTTGATGGAGACTTCAACCCACAAAGGGTAACGGTTGCGAGAGTCCACATAGGGCTCCACCCACAAAGGGTAATGGTTGCGCGAGTCCACACAGGGCTGCACCCACGAAGGGTCCACGAAGAAGCAACCACCCACAAAGGGTCCACGAAGAAGCAACCTTGTCTATCCCACCATGGCCATCGCCCACACAGGACTTGCCTCACTAGCGGTAGATCTTCACGAAGTAGGCAATCTCCTTGCCCTTACAAACTAATTGGTTCAACTCCACAATCTTGTCGGAGGCTCCCAAGTGACACCTAGCCAATCTAGGAGACACCACTCTCCAAGAAGTAACAAATGGTGTGTAGGTAATGAACTCCTTGCTCTTGTGCTTCAAATGATAGTCTCCCCAACACTCAATTCTCTCTCATAGGATTTGGATTTGGTGGAAAGAAGATTTGAGTGGAAAGCAACTTGGGAAGGCTAGAGATCAAGATTCATATGGTAGGAATGGAATATCTTGGTCTCAACACATGAGTAGGTGGTTCTCTCTCAGAACATACGAGCTGGAATGGTGTATGTGTTCTGATGGCTCTCTCATCGAATGAAGAGGAGGTGGAGGGGTATATATAGCCTCCACACAAAATCCAACCGTTACACACAGTTTTCCAATCTCGGTGGGACCGAATCAACAAACTCGGTCGGACCGAAAATGCAAACCTAGTGACCGTTAGAAATTTTCGGAGGGACTGACATGCAACTCGGTAGGACCGATATGGTTAGGGTTTGGGCATAACGTAATCTCAGTGAGACCGATTACACAAACTCGGTGAGACCAAATTTGGTAATTAGCTAACCAGAGAGTTGGTCAGGCAAACTCGGTGGGACCGATTTGCTCTTTCGGCGAGACCGAAAAGTTACAAAGGGGAAACACTGAATTTACATTGCAATCTCGGTGGGACCGATTCGCTCTTTCGGTGAGACCGAAAAGTTATGAAAGGGAAACAGAGAGTTTGCAATCCCATCTCGGTGAGACCGAGATCCCTATCGGTAGAACCGAATTGCTAGGGTTTGGCAGTGGCTAATGACAAGTGAAACCCGGTGGCGCCGGATAGGAAGAATCGGTAGGACCGAGTTTGGCTTAGGGTTTAGGTCATATGTGGATATGGGAAAGTAGTTGAGGGTTTTTGGAGCATATCACTAAGCACATGAAGCAAGAGGCTCATTAAGCAACACCTCATCCCTCCTTGATAGTATTGGCTTTTCCTAAAGACTCAATGTGATCTTGGATCACTAAAATATAAAATGAAGAGTCTTGAGCTTTTGAGCTTGAGCCAATCCTTTTTCCTTAGCATTTTGAGGGTTCCACTTTCATATCCATGCCATGCCAATCATTGAGCTTTCCTGAAATAATCATCTTGGAATAGCATTAGCTCAATGAGCTATATGTTGTTATGAATTACCAAAACCACCTAGGGATAGTTGCACTTTAAATCTCCCCCTTTTTGGTAATTGATGACAACATATAGATCAAAGCTTCGACAAATGATAATAATCATGAAATATATCGTCGCTTTGAGAAGTATGTGATAAGTAAGAGCTCCCCCTAAATTTGTGCATATTTAAAATTTTCTTTGGACTGCAAATGCACAAGGAGTTAGAGTCATGGGTTACTCTTCCATGTCACATACATCTTGGTGGAGCGCTTAAAATGATAAGAATGAAATACATGCACTCATCACCAAGATAATGACGTAGATAAGATAATAGAATTAAGCAAGCATTAAGTGTAGCTTATGATCAAACACATGATCATCAATGTCTCACAAATAATGACGTAGTATCTCAAGCACTCAAAAGCAAACAAGTTTGAAAAACCACCAAATAAAGCAAGAGAGAAAAGCAACACTCTCTCTCTCGAAGCTTATGATCTATACATTTTTCTCCCCCTTTGGCAACAAGTTACCAAAAAGTTCCTAGAAAATGCATAGTACTAGATCGACGCTCAGGCTTGATCTTCTGGTGGTGGTGGAGTCCGGATCACTCCAAGGACGAAGGCTTCTGTAGACGCTGAAGTAGATGCTGGAGTTGGAGCTGAAGTAGATGCTGGAGCTGGTGGAACTGAGGCTGTAGCTGGTGCTGAGGTGGTGGCTCTTGTGTCAGCAATTGGCACGGCAGACGACCTCGGACCTCGTGGCACTCTGGCAAAGGCATGAGTGGTAGTCCTGCCTCTCCTCTCCTGCATATCATCTTGGAGCTGCTCCACTGCAGTCTGAATCTCCGTTACCTTGACATCCAAGTCATAGAACTTTTGTTCCATGATTCTCTCTAGGCTTGCCTGGTTTTGAGTTAGGGTGGCTAGTCCTTGCTCAATCCGCAGGGTGGATGCAATCAGGTAACCAAGCTGCTCTTGTTTGGTCTTCAAGAAATACTCAGATGCCTCCTCTTGAGTTGGCATCTTGGCAGCTTTCTCCTTCCTTGCCTTCTCCTTCTTTGCGTATGCTTGGGTAGATGATGGCTCGTTCTCAGTCATGACAACTTGATTGTCCTCAAAATCTGGACGGATGGGCAGGTGTTCCTTGTCCAATAAATATATGCCCGTGCCCATCTTGGAGTTAATGAGCTCCTGGATCTGAGGGGCATATCCGCAACTCCTCTTCTGATCTGCTGCAGTCCTTTTGATAGTTTCCACTATGAGGCTCATCACCTTGAACTTATGAGGTACATCAAATACATGTAGCAAGTTGATAGCATGGCCTCTGATCATCTTGTGATCTCCAGACTTGGGCAATAAGGTGTGCTTCAAGATCCAATTGATAGTTGGTAGCCCTGACAGAAGGTAATGCACAGACCCAAATTTGAAGGTGTCAAGAGCTTCATTGGGAATTTCCTTGTACATATTTGACATAGAGTTATGGTCCATCTTCTTCTTGGCATATATGTCCAAGTCATCATCATGCTCCTCTGGGGCATTAATGATCTGTGCCCACTCAGCAACTGTGGATTGGTACCTTGTACCCTCAGACATCCATGTGATCCTCCCATCTGAATAAAAATGTGCTGTGGAGTAGAACTGCATTATAAGCTCCTCATTCCACTTTGTGAGCTTCTGCCCAACAAAGTCAGCTACTCCACAAGCTATGAAGCTGTCTTGCACTCCAGGATAGTGCTCCTCATTGTCCTTGATGTACTGCCAGTCAACCCATCTCATATCATAGACTATTGGCTTCTTATCAAGCAACACTGTCTCATAGAAGTCCTGCTGTTCCTTAGTGTGGAATCTGTAGTCAACAGCAGTCCTCCTCCTTGAAGCATACGGGTCTGCTTCTCTCCACTTCCTCAGCCCTGAATCTCTCCTGAGCTTCATGTCCTCAGCCACAGGATGCGCATCATTGTGGTCTGGGATCTTGGGCTTGAGCTTTCTCAGAACTTGCTCTTCATTCTCTTCTTCAGCAACAGTCTCAGGCACTGGGGCCTTGTTCTTCTCAGCTGCAGGAATGCTCCTTGTATTCCTCTTTGGTTTTGGCTTGGAGGCAGCTTTGGGCTTAGATGCAGTAGCCCCTGATCTTATGGCATCACCCATCAGCTTGGGTGCCTTGGGTGCTGGTGCAGCTACCTCTTCTTCCTCTTCCTCTTCCATGATGGAAGCCTTTCCTAGCACTCTAGCTACGGTCTTCTTGACCCTTTCCTTTCTTTTCTTTCCCTCAGCAGCGACTGGCTCTTTGGGTGCAGGCTTCTCAGTTGAAGCTCTTGCCTTTGACATGGGCTGCCTGCCTGCTGGCCTTTTGATTTTCAGCCCTGGCTTTGTGCCTTGAGCTGGCTCAACTCTCTTTGATGTGGGCTCTTCCTCTGCCACATAATCTTCATCTTCGGAATCAGAAGTTCTCTTCTTCCTTTGTCTGGTGGCAGCTTTTGGCAAGTTGCTAGGGGTGCTTCTGCTGCCCTCATCTGAAGAGCTGGAGGGACTAGTGCCCTCACTCATGTGCACCTGCTGCTCTGACATGTTCTGGCTATCACTTTGATCAGACATGCTGCAAACTCTGATTGCTGACCCTGTGAACAGTTTATAGATGAGGTAGAAAAGATGAGCATCACAAAATGTAGAGATTTTTGCAAAAAAATGATCCAAAAACTTAGTTTTAGTTTCCCACTGAAATCATCTCGGATCTACCGATTTTCAAACTCGGTGATACCGAAGCAGTTTTGGAACCTAAACTAGTGAACTCGGTAGGACCGAGTCACAGTTCGGTGGCACCGAGACTGCTAGGGTTTCACAGAGTTCCAAAATCGGTCACACCGATAAGTAATTCTCGGTTAGACCAAGTCTCACTTGTGCAATGGCATAAGCCAAATCGGTGGGACCGAGTTTTTAAACTCGGTGGGTCCGAGTGTTGGGGAACGTAGTAATTTCAAAAATTTTCCTACGCACACGCAAGATCATGGTGATGCATAGCAATGAGGGGGAGAGTCTGATCTACATACCCTTGTAGATCGCAACGGAAGCGTTGACACAACGTAGAGGAAGTAGTCGTACGTCTTCTTCCCGATCCGACCGATCCAAGCACCGTTACTCCGGCACCTCCGAGTTCTTAGCACACGTACAGCTCGATGATGATCCCCGAGCTCTGATCTAGCAAAGCTTCGGGGAGGAGTTCCGTCAGCACGACGGCGTGGTGACGATCTTGATGTTCTACCGACGCAGGGCTTCGCCTAAGCACTACAACGATATGATCGAGGTGGAATATGGTGGCAAGGGGCACCGCACACGGCTAAGGAACGATCTCAATGATGAACTTGTGTGTCTAGAGGTGCCCCCTGCCTCCGTATATAAAGGAGCCAAGGGGAGGGGTGCGGCCAGCCCTATGGAGGCGCAGGAGGAGTCCTACTCCTACCAGGAGTAGGACTCCCCCCCAATCCTATTCCAAATAGGATTCCCAAGGGGGAAAGAGGGAGAGGGGTGGCCGACCACCTCTCCTAGTCCTAATAGGACTAGGGGAGGGGGGAGGCGCGCAGCCCTTATGGGCAGCCCTTTCACCTTTCCACTAAGGCCCACTAAGGCCCATATGATTCCCGGGGGGTTCCGGTAACCTCCCGGTACTCCGGTAAAATCCCGATTTCACCAGGAACACTTCCGATGTCCAAACATAGGCTTCCAATATATCAATATTTATGTCTCGACCATTTCGAGACTCCTCGTCATGTCCGTGATCACATCCGGGACTCCGAACAACCTTCGGTACATCAAAATGCATAAACTCATAATAACTGTCATCGTAACGTTAAGCGTGCGGACCCTACGGTTCGAGAACAATGTAGACATGACCGAGACACATCTCCGGTCAATAACCAATAGCGGGACCTGGATGCCCATATTGGCTCCTACATATTCTACGAAGATCTTTATCGGTCAGACCGCATAACAACATACGTTGTTCCCTTTGTCATCGGTATGTTACTTGCCCGAGATTCGATCGTCGGTATCCAATACCTAGTTCAATCTCGTTACCGACAAGTCTCTTTACTCGTTCCGTAATACATCATCTCACAACTAACATATTAGTTGTAATGCTTTCAAGGCTTATGTGATGTGTATTACCGAGAGGGCCCAGAGATACCTCTCCGACAATCGGAGTGACAAATCCTAATCTCGAAATACGCCAACCCAACATCTACCTTTGGAGATACCTGTAATGCTCCTTTATAATCACCCAGTTACGTTGTGACGGTTGGTAGCACCCAAAGTGTTCCTCCGGCAAACGGGAGTTGCATAATCTCATAGTCATAGGAACATGTATAAGTCATGAAGAAAGCAATAGCAACATACTAAACGATCGGGTGCTAAGCTAATGGAATGGGTCATGTTAATCAGATCATTCAACTAATGATGTGACCTCGTTAATCAAATAACAACTCATTGTTCATGGTTAGGAAACATAACCATCTTTGATTAACGTGCTAGTCAAGTAGAGGCATACTAGTGACACTTTGTTTGTCTATGTATTCACACATGTATTATGTTTCCGTTTAATACAATTCTAGCATGAATAATAAACATTTATCATGATTATAAGGAAATAAATAATAACTTTATTATTGCCTCTAGGGCATATTTCCTTCACCGAGATGGTTTCGGCGGAAACCTAACCCTAAAATTTTCGAATCAAAGCTAATCTACGGGCGTATTGACTGGATAGGAGTGTTTCAATCGTGGCAAGAATCATGAAGAACACAATGTGCTAGGAATTGGACGGGGAATAGCACTGTGATCGAGTCCATACCCTAGTTCGGCGGAGACTCGCTACGGCGGCAACGGCGGGGCAGAATTCCCGTTGACGGCGACGGAGACCAGCGACTGGAGGCGGCTGGCGGCGAGAAGACTATCCGGAGACCACGTTGGCAGAGCAGGGTGTCGCGCGGGCGAAGGGGTTCGGAGAAATTTCCAAATTTTGCCCGTGACTATATATAGCCCGACCCTGTCGGTCTGACCGAGTGGAACAACTCGGTGGCACCGAGATTCATAACTACAGGCAGTTACTGAAACTCGATGTGACCGAAATGTTCAAATCGGTTGCACCGAGATCGAAAACCTAGATCAAGTTAATGATCTCGGTAGGACCGAAAGTGGGGTATCGGTCAGACCGAGAATCATAAAGAGGTTTTGGAAGTTTAAGTCTATGACGAATCGGGGACTCCGAGCGCTCCTCACACAGAGTGGTTCGAATCTGACTTGATCAAATTTTGTGATGCAGCATGAATAGAGTTTGAGACGAGAAAAGCATAGATAGCTAGAGGAGGTACTTAGGCATTCTTGTCCATCCACTTGGCAAAAGAAAATAAAACCAAACAATCAAAACAACAAGTGGATGTCCTCGAATGAGCAAAATATGCAACCAGCATGCTCACACAATAAGATGGCAAATGAAATATGTGGCAAGGCATGCACAACCAATTCTAGCATCTATCAAGCAATTTGCGATGACAAGGTCATCTATATATGAGTATATTGACTTAGGAGTCAAGTGAGAGCACTTGATCATAGGTCATACTCATCGTTTAAGCTCAAGTGGGGTTACCACTTTTACATAAAGCATTGTTGTGTTCACATATTTAGAGTTGCTTTAGCTCAAGTCTTAGAGTAAAGCTCCCCCTAGATGTGATATCCCCCCTAAGAGGGATGAACTAACCTTGGGTTTTGTCGATGATGACTTCATGTAGATGTTGAAGATGTGGATGCTCAATGTTGATGTAGATCACTTGGAGCTATCCATTTGAGTGAATTGCACTTTCAATACCTACATGGGTTAGTCCCACAAGGAACAAGCAAGGATATCCATATACATAGAGTGATGCACACAAAAGATGATGTCCATGAAAACTTTTAGGTTACCTTGTCCCTTGTCTTACCAACAAGAGGGTTTGTGACTCCTTGAACTAGTGCAAGATGTAGAAGTTGATTGCACTTGTTCTTGCCAAAATGATAAGAGTGAAGTATGTTGGCGGAGTCACCCTCAAGAACTCTCTAGTTCTTCTTCTTTTGGATCCACATCATCTTGATGGGAATCCTTGGAGTTGTAGTCGTACTTGATGAAGTGGAACTTGAAGTAGTCTTGGGAATCCACTTGACTAAGGTCTTAGGAGCTTCTTCAAATGCGTCAATTTCCTCTTGAAGCTTGTCCTTGCCTTTTTGCTTGTAGTCTTGTGGTGGAAGATCATCTTGAGCTTGTGTCCCCTTGAAAGAAGTATCATACTTCTCTTGTTGAGGAACAAACTTTGTCTTGGGGTATTGATCTTCTTCCCACTCAACTCCATTGGCATTGAACTTTCGTTCAAAACCAACACCTTGATTCTTCCGGTGCATTCCTTGCTTGCGCACAATTTCCTCGAATTGCTTACTCCCGGCAAGGCTTTTGTACACTCCTTTCTCTATAATTCCCTTCAATAAACTATTTTCTTGCTCAAGTGTAACTTGGCTAAGAGAATCATTAGTGGAATCAAGAGAACTACTAGAAGCAACAATATTGGATTTAGCATGATCATTGTTACTGCTAGAGGAAGAATCTTTCTTGTTCTTGTTACTAGACTTGACTTGAGGCATGTAAGTGGATAAGAGTAAACACTTGGCAATGTAAGAAGAGCTTTTCTTGCGGAGATCATCATTGATTGCTTTTAAGAACTCATGCTCTTGCTCAAGATTGAGCTTTTCAAAGCGTAATTTCTCATGAGCTCTTAAAAGTTCTCGATGATCTTCGAAGATAGTTTCATGAGCTAACTTAAGAGTGTTTAGTTCTTTAGTTAGAGCCTCAATCTTCTCCTTATCATTGTCATTCATTTTATCTTGATTAGCATGTTTAATTGACGTTTCATCATAGTATTCATCACTAGAGTTGTCAACAAGCAAATCATCACCTAACAAGTCATCTTCATCACTATTGAAATCAACATACTCGGGGTGTGTTACCTTAGGACCTTTGGCCATGAAGCATCTTCCAATTCCTTCATTTGGTGAGTCAAATATGTCGTAGGAGTTGGTTGACACAAGTGCTAGACCGGCAACACCTTCATCTTGAGTATCTTCGGAGTCGGAGTGATAACTTCTCTCGGAGTGGCTGTCGGAGTCGGAGCCGGATACCCATTCACCAACATGAGCTTGATGTCTTCGTCTTGTGTAGCTCCTTGATGATTTTTCCTTCCTTTCCGAATCCTTGCTTCTCCGTGAGCATCTTCGTTCATAACGATCATCTCTACTCCTCCTCTCTCTTGGTGGTGATTCTTTGCTTCTTCTTTTTGGAGAATCTACTCTTCTCTTGTGGGGAGCCGTACACTCATTGGAATAGTGTCCGGGTCTTCCACAACTGTAGCAGTTTCGCTCTCGACTAGAAGATCTTTTGTCATTGTAGGACCTTGACTTGAAGCTTCTATCCTTGCTTCTACTCTTGTAGAACTTGTTGAAGTTCTTCACCATTAAGCTCAATTCTTCATTGAAGTATTGTTTCTCACTTGATGATGTAGGGGCTTCACATGAGGCTTTATAGGCACCACTTGATTTGTTGTGAAGTTCCTCTTTATCCTTAAGTGACATCTCATGAGCAAGAATTCTTCCAATCACCTCCGTTGGCTTGAGATCTTTGTAATTGGGCATCATTTGGATCAATGTGCACACGGTATCATATTTTCCATCCAAGGCTCTTAGAATCTTCTTGATAATGAATCTGTCGGTCATCTCTTCACTTCCTAAGCCGGCAATCTCATTTGTGATGAGAGCAAGCCTAGAGTACATTTCAGCGACACCTTCACCATCCTTCATCTTGAACTTGTCAAGTTGGATTTGAAGAACATCCAACTTGGATTCCTTGACGGAGTCGGTACCTTCGTGCATATCAATCAAAGTGTCCCAAATTTCCTTCGCATTCTCAAGACGGCTGATTTTGTTGAATTTTTCGGGGCACAATCCATTGAAGAGAATATCACAAGCTTGAGCATTGTATTGCAACATCTTCAACTCATCCGCGGTAGCTTCACGGTTTGGTTCTCTCCCATCAAAGAAGTCACCTTGCAAACCAACACACACAATAGCCCAATCGGCGGGGTTATGTCTAAGAATATGCATTTTCATTTTATGCTTCCAACTAGCAAAATTAGTACCATCAAAGTAGGGACCTCTACGGTGGTAATTTCCCACGCTAGACGCCATACTCTCCTAGGTTGTGACACCAAGGCTATGACCACCAAAGCTATGGAGATCAAAGCAAATGGAGACCAAAGCTCTGATACCACTTGTAGGATCGAAAGTATGTCTAGAGGGGGGTGATTAGACTACTTGACCAAATAAAAGCTTAACCTTTTCCCAATTTTAGTTCTTGGCAGATTTTAGCTATTTTAGGACAAGTCAAGCAATCATCACATAATTCAAGCAAGCATGCAAAGAGTATATTGGCAGCGGAAAGTAAAGCATGCAACTTGCAAGAATGTAAAGGGAAGGGTTTGGAGAATTCAAACGCAATATGAGACACGGATGTTTTTCCCGTGGTACGGATAGGTAGTGCTATCCTACATCCACGTTGATGGAGACTTCAACCCACAAAGGGTAACGGTTGCGAGAGTCCACACAGGGCTCCACCCACAAAGGGTAATGGTTGCGCGAGTCCACACAGGGCTCCACCCACGAAGGGTCCACGAAGAAGCAACCACCCACAAAGGGTCCACAAAGAAGCAACCTTGTCTATCCCACCATGGCCATCGCCCACACAGGACTTGCCTCACTAGCGGTAGATCTTCACGAACTAGGCGATCTCCTTGCCCTTACAAACTCCTTGGTTCAACTCCACAATCTTGTCGGAGGCTCCCAAGTGACACCTAGCCAATCTAGGAGACACCACTCCCCAAGAAGTAACAAATGGTGTGTAGGTAATGAACTCCTTGCTCTTGTGCTTCAAATGATAGTCTCCCCAACACTCAATCTCTCTCATAGGATTTGGATTTGGTGGAAAGAAGATTTGAGTGGAAAGCAACTTGGGAAGGCTAGAGATCAAGATTCATATGGTAGGAATGGAATATCTTGGTCTCAACACATGAGTAGGTGGTTCTCTCTCAGAACATACGAGTTGGAATGGTGTATGTGTTCTGATGGCTCTCTCATCGAATGAAGAGGAGGTGGAGGGGTATATATAGCCTCCACACAAAATCCAACCGTTACACACAGTTTTCCAATCTCGGTGGGACCGAATCAACAAACTCGGTCGGACCGAAAATGTAAACCTAGTGACCGTGAGAAATTTTCGGTGGGACGGACATGCAACTTGATAGGACCGATATGGTTAGGGTTTGGGCATAACGTAATCTCAGTGAGACCAATTACAGAAACTCGGTGAGACCGAATTTGGTAATTAGCTAACCAGAGAGTTGGTCAGGCAAACTCGGTGGGACCGATTTGCTCTTTCGTGAGACCGAAAAATTACAAAAGGGAAACACTAAATTTTCATTGCAATCTCGGTGGGACCGATTCGCTCTTTCGGTGAGACCAAAAAGTTACGAAAGGGAAACAGAGAGTTTGCAATCCCATCTCGGTGAGACCGAGATCCCTATCGGTGAAACCGAATTGCTAGGGTGTGGCAGTGGCTTATGACAAGTGAAACTCGGTGGCGTCGGATAGGAAGAATCGGTAGGACCGAGTTTGCCTTAGGGTTTAGGTCATATGTGGATATGGGAAAGTAGTTGACGGTTCTGGAGCATATCACTAAGCACATGAAGCAAGAGGCTCATTAAGGCAACACCTCATCCCTCCTGATAGTATTGGCTTTTCCTAAAGACTCAATGTGATCTTGGATCACTAAAATATAAAATGAAGAGTCTTGAGTTTTTGAGCTTGAGCCCAATCCTTTTCCTTAGCATTTTGAGGGTTCCACTTTCATATCCCATGCCATGGCCAATCAATTGAAGCTTCCTGATAATCATCTTGGAATAGCATTAGCTCAATGAGCTATACGTTGTTATGAATTACCAAAACCACCTAGGGATAGTTGCACTTTCAAAGGGGAGCCGAACAATAACAGCCTGGACCCAACTGCACTGCCCGACACCGAACAATATGACACAATCGGAAGCCCTGCCAATGAAATAACACCTTCAGCCCACATAATAATGGCTGTCATCGCCCCGTGGACAGAACCATTCCTCGCCTACCTTACTAGGCAGGAGCTTCCCGAGGACCAAAATGAGGCACGCTGCATAGTTCGGCGATCCAAAACCTACAAAGTCCACGAGGGAGAGCTTTATAAGAAAAGCACTACCGGAGTCCTTCAAAGGTGCATCTCCGAAGAGGAAGGGCGGAACCTCCTGGCTGAAATTCATGCCGGACTCGGCGGTCATCATGCTGCAGCTCGGTCCCTTGTAAGCAAGGCCTTCCGTACAGGCTTTTATTGGCCGACGGCCCGGGCAGACGCCCAGGACTTAGTCCAACGATGCGTTGGCTGCCAGCTCTTTGCAAACCAAAGCCATATGCCGCCCATCGCCCTCCAAACTATCCCCATCACTGGGCCCTTCGCGGTCTGGGGGCTTGACATGGTTGGACCCCTTAAAGGCGGAACCCACAAGCAAAAATACTTACTGGTCATGGTGGATAAGTTCACCAAATGGATAGAAGCCAAGCCTGTTAAGACGGCCAAATCCGGACCGGTGATAGACTTTATATCCGGGGTTGTACACCGTTACGGCGTCCCCCACAGCATCATCACTGATAACGGCACGAACTTTACGGCCGACGCGGTAAAACTCTGGTGCAAAAACATGGGCATCAAGCTCGATTATGCTTCCATCTATCACCCACAAACTAACGGCCAGGTCGAACGTGCAAATGGTCTTATCATGAGCGGCATCAAACCCAGATTAGTGCGGTCCCTCAAGGAATCTAACACGCACTAGGTAGAGGAGCTCGACTCCGTACTCTGGGGGCTGCGGAGCACGCCGAATCGCACCACCGAATACACACCATTCTTTATGGTGTACGGCGCAGAGTCAGTTTTGCCTTGCGACATAATTCATGACTCACCTCGAGTGTGCATGTACGAAGAAAGAGAAGCCGAGCTCGATCGGCAGGACAGTTTGGACGCATTAGAGGAGGAGCGCAACATGGCAAAAGCCTGTTCCGCATTCTATCAACAGCAGGCTCGAAGATACCAAAGCAGAGAAGTACGGGCCAAAAATTACAACATTGGCGAATTAGTTCTACGCCTGCCGGACAAGAAAATGGACAAACTCAAGCCCAAGTGGGAAGGTCCCTTCATAATTGACCAAGTCCTGACTGGTGGAGCGTACCACCTGCGAGATGCATCGGATAACCGACTCGAGCCGAACCCATAGAACGCAGCCCGTCTCCGAAGATTCTATGCCTAGCGCCGGACTCTGTGTTCGTCTCCTTCCTCTATCCATTTTTTATATACTGTCTGTCTTACATTTCTCTCCTTCTCCCCTTCCTTTCTTTCATAGCCTTTAAAGGCTCATCAAATGATGTGCTATTCGCACTCATTAAACCTGGGGGCTTCTTTTAACAGAAGCTTATTTATACGGGCTTCATGCCCAACACATGTGTTACACTTCTGCATGTACCTTTTATTTCACCATTATATGCATCGATATGACTTAAGTTTTGGCCAAGCTGGATTGCCTGGCTCCTGTGCTTACCCCTACGTTCCTGATTATTCGGCTAGGCGGTAAAGGGAGCACCTCTGCGATTGTTACTGCCAGATCAGCCGGATGTGTACCTCAGACTGGGTGAAGCCGAAAGCTAGCGTTCTTAAGGGAATATTCGGTCGGTGACCTAAAAGATGATCTTTTCACTTATTTATTTATTTATGCGTTCCCAGATGCTTTTTCCCGCGTCTTTTTCGCAGAATGGGCATGCACTTTAGGGCATGCCTCACAGGGAAAGGAACCCCTAACAGAACTATTCTCCCTGGAAGATGTTTCTTACTAACCATGTAATATAACATAACTAGTCGGGCACTTGTCTGTTCACGCACTAATGACCCCTACGCCTGGTCTCCATGCATTCCCCGGTTCTTATATAACCACATGGGAATTCGGACACACTCCAGACCGTCAGGTCCTGAGGCTGAAGCAAAAAGGTCGGCCATGACAAACGATCTACAATCCGGCTAGAAGGCATTATAAATGTCAATTAAATTACATAGTCATTCTGACTGATTGTATTCCTCTTCAATACCATCTAACAGGCTGTCTAATTTACAATCCTGATGGGAATACTTTGCGGCCAATTCTACTTGGCCGTATACTAAGCTTACAGGGATCTCCTTCCCATTGGGCCCCATAGGACCAACCTCGGCCATGTGGTTGGGGTCAGCCTTTGTGTACCGCGTCTTCACCATGGCCCAGGCCTCCCTAGCGCCTTGACGGCAGGCCGATATCTTCCACAATCGGAAGCGCCGGCGTGCTCCCTTTAGCTTCTCCGCAAGCTCTCCAAGACCTTCGGGCATGGAGATGGATGGCCACAAGGCCTAGGCGACGCCTTGCATCGCCTGCCGAACTCGCTCGAGCAGTTGCGAGAGCTCGGGAAGAAGGTCACCCGTAGAACCGGGAATCTCCTCTGTAGGACGACCTGTTAGCACACCTACAGACATTACTCTGTTAGTTGACTTCCCCGCGGAACTTTTTTTCAAAGGTTCGTTCAAGCACTTACTAAATATGCCACGCCGAAGCCGTTGATTCTCCTTAACGGAGTCTGACAGCTGGGCATGAACATCTTTCAGGTCGACGCCCAGCTTGGTGTTGGCATCTTGGAGATCGTTCTTCTCCCGCCTCACCTTTGTCAGCACCTTCCCACCAGCCTTCAGCTGGCGTAGGAGTTGTTGCCTTTCCGGACTCAATCCAGCGCCATCTGCAATTTCATTTGTCAGATTCGCACCCATGCCGTGCTTCGCCAAATACTTATCTTTCGAAGTGTATATTACCAGAGGGGATCTCCTTGGGCTCCCCTGCCGCGGCTAGTGCGGCCTCAAGTTGGGCTTTGCACTCTTCCAGCTCCTGGGACAGTAGGGAATTCTTTTCTGTAAGAACCTGCTTAAAAAATGATCCTTAAATCAGTTATTCTAACTGTTTCAAGTCTCGGGGGCTACTGGTATATATATATAATTACCAAAATTTTCTTACCTGTATGTCTTTTACATATTGCTCCGTGGCTCTGACTAGACCATTTTGAGCGGCACGGAGGTACGCATCTCCCGAATTGAAGGCATCTAATGCCTCTCGGGAGAAACAAGCGTCGCGAAGAATTGTCCGGCGACGCCTGTGGTTCATGGCACTCTCCACCTCAGAGTTGGTGGCAGACAACCTGTCCACATCCTCCATCGGAGGAGTGTCCGGTGCGCGCCTTGTGTTCGCCTCCACCTCCGGACCAGGCTTTGGAGCCTGGCTGGTGGAGGCGCGATTGGCAGCCTCTCCGGATATAGTCCGGCGAGGTCTCTTTGTCCTGAAGAGAGCACGAGTGTTAATATGCCTTGAAGGTATAACACCTGGGATAAGGGGGCGTGCCATACCTTTGCGCTGACGGCTCGGTCCGGACTGCACCTCTTTTTTGCCCATGGGGCCCTGCGGCCCCTCGTTGGCTTATCGCCGCAAGTTCGGCCTCCCGTCTCAAAAACCTCCCCTGCAAAGATCGGTTGTAATCAGGAAACTGAAAACACGAGAGGGCGGACCCCTATTCGGGGTACTGGGACTTCGACCTCAGTTACCTGAGAGGCCAGGATTAGCCCTGGGTAATCGGCCGTAATGGCCACCAAGGCATTGTCCTTGCTCAATTGATGGAACACTCCATCAATTAGCTCCACAGATAAGTCTGGATCCTCTTGAGAGGCCGGGTCGAGGGACCATCCTGGGTCCTCGGGTTGTGGAGGAGGGCTGTTTATTTCTTTAACAGCCTGGCGCAGTTCCTGCGTTAAAGTCGTTAGACTGAATATTTAACAATGGGAATATAAAACGGATGGGCAAGTAAACCACTTACCCATCTTGGGGGATTGTACATAGAAAATCCACCCTTGTACAAAGCGGACAAGGTCTTTGTTAGGGCCGCAGCCGAATCCGGTCCCTTACGGCCGTAGCGGGTGGTGTCGTCCTCCCTGTTGAAATCCCACATGGGGTGGCCTCTGTACTGTAGCGGCTGCACCCCTTGCATGATGCATGCGGCCATGACCCCAATCATAGTCAGTCCGGAATGAGCTAACAATCTTATCCGGCCCATCAGGTAATGGACGTCCTTGTCACTTTCCCTCTGAGGGATCCGTGGACGCCAACTTAGGCGCTTCTTTAGTCGAGCACTGTCAAACTCAGGGAGGCCGATCCGGACAGGATCCGGCAGCGGGACGTCCTCTATGTAAAACCATTCCGAAGGCCAGTCCTCGGACGCCTTCTTTGGGGTTCCGGATAGATATCCGGTCCCGGCGATGCGCCACACTTCGGCTCCGCCCACTTGATATATCGACCCCTTCTGAGAACGGGGCACAAGGCAGAATAGCTCTTTCCACGGCCCGAAATGAGCCTCAACACCCAAAAACAGCTCGCAGAGGGCTACGAAGCCCACGATATGCAATACGGAGGCAGGCGTAAGATTGTGTAGCTGGAGGCCATAGAACTCCAGGAGCCCCCGGAGAAACGGATGGATTGGAAATCCGAGCCCTCTTATTAAATAAGGGACAAGGCATACCCACTCTCCTTTGGAGGGATTAGGGGCACTCTCCGCTCTCTCCGCCATTATAGATGGCAAGACCGGCTCGAACCGGGACCATATAGGCCGGGGGGAGAAATCCCTTCGTCTGGAGCATCACTAGCTCGCTATGCGGGATGGAGCATCTCTCCCAATATCCAGGCTGAGGGCTGGAAGGGCGAAAGGAGGAGTTGCGACGGCTGGCCATGGTGGTATGGACCTTTGTCGGATGCGCTCTGATGAACACTCGCGAAGGGGAGAAGGTGTGGTTTGGATCTAAATCCTCGTCCCCTTAAATGGGCGGCTCATTTACGTGGCTAGGGGTGTGGATGTAAAAACACTCAGACTTTTCATATTCGTTTGACACGTGGGAGACGGCCATTATTGGGCGTAGAAGCCAAGGAGCGCAACATTTACAAGAAACCGGACTTTATTCAACAGGTACACGGAATTTGGAGGAGAACCCGCCTTGCAATGCCGAAGACAATCTGCGTGCCGGACTCATCGTCATTGAAGCCTGGTTCGGGGGCTACTGAGGGAGTCCTGGATTAGGGGGTGTCCGGATGGCCGTACTATACCTTCAGCCAGACTCCTGGACTATGAAGATACAAGATTGAAGACTTCGTCCCGTGTCCGGAAGGGACTTTCCTTGGAGTGGAAGGCAAGCTTGGTGATACAGATATGTAGATCTCCTACCATTGTAACTGACTTTGTATAACCCTAACCCTCTCCGGTGTCTATATAAACCGGAGGGTTTTAGTCCGTAGGACAACATACAGAACAACAATCATACCATAGGCTAGCTTCTAGGGTTTAGCCTCTCCGATCTCGTGGTAGATCTACTCTTGTACTACCCATATCATCAATATTAATCAAGCAGGACGTAGGGTTTTACCTCCATCAAGAGGGCCCAAACCTGGGTAAACTTCGTGTCCCTTGCCTCCTATTACCATCCGGCCTAGACGCACAGTTCGGGACCCCCTACCCGAGATCCGCCGGTTTTGACACCGACACTCACTTTTGTCACTTGCTACCTTGATGTTTTTATTATTTCAGATTACAAAAACTATTATCTACTATCCATATACCACTTGTATCACCATCTCTTCGCCGAACTAGTGCACCTATACAATTTACCATTGTATTGGGTGTGTTGGGGACACAAGAGACTCTTTGTTATTTGGTTGCAGGGTTGCTTGAGAGAGACCATCTTCATCCTATGCCTCCTACGGATTGATAAACCTTAGGTCATCCACTTGAGGGAAATTTGCTATTGTCCTACAAACCTCTGCACTTGGAGGCCAAACAACGTCTACAAGAAGAAAGTTGTGTAGTAGACATCAAGCTCTTTTCTGGCGCCGTTGCCGGGGAGGTGAGTGCTTGAAGGTATATCTTTAGATCTTGCAATCGAGTCTTTTAGTTTCTTGTTTTATCACTAGTTTAGTCTATAAAATAAAACTATAAAAAATGGAATTGAGTTTGTCTCATACGCTTCACCTTTTTAATATCTTTCGTGAGTATGATGGAAAGGATAATTGTGCTCAAGTGCTAGAAGAAGAAATCTATAAAATGTTTGGCACTAAATATTTGAATGATGAGCATGATTGCAATGTTGTTAGTATGAATTCCTTGAATATCTATGATGCTAATGATATGCAAAGCCACAAGCTTGGGGAAGCTATGTTTGATGAAGATGATATTTTTTGTTCCCCAAGTTTTGATGCGCAAATTTATTATGATGAACGCATGCCTCCTATCTATGATGATTATTGTGATGACACGTATGCTTTAAAGAATAATGATAACCATGAAACTTGTCATCTTGATCTTAATTTTCAATCACATGATAGTTATTTTGTTGAGTTTGCTCCCACTATTATTCATGAGAAGAATTTTGCTTATGTGGAGAGTAGTAAATTTTGCATGCTCGTAGATCATGAAAAGAATGCTTTAGGTGCTGCTTATATTGTTGAATTCATTCATGATGCTACTGAAAATTATCATGAGGGAGGAACATATGCTTGTAGGAATTGCAATAATATCAAGTTTCCTCTCTATGTGATTAAAATCTTGAAGTTATGCTTGTTTTACCTTCCTATGCAAGTTGATTCTTGTTCCCATAAGTTGTTTTCTCACAAAATCACTATGCATAGGAAGTGGGTTAGACTTAAATGTGCTAGTCATATTATTCAAGATGCTCTCTTTATGTTTCAATTCTTATCTTTTATGTGAGCATCATTGAAATCATCATGCCTAGCTAGGGGCGTTAAACGATAGTGCTTGTTGGGAGGCAACCCAATTTTATTTTTGTTCCTTGCTTTTTGTTCCTGTTTAAGTAATAAATAATCCATCTATCCTCCGTTTAGATGTGGTTTTATATGTTTAATTAGTGTTTGTGCCAAGTAGAACCTTTGGGAAGACTTGGGGGAAGTCTTGTTGATCATGCTGTCAAAAACAGAAACTTTAGCGCTTACGAGAATTGCTGCCATTTTTATTTGGAGAGTGCTATTTAGTTAATTATTTTTCAGATGATTAATATATAAATTCATCATGTCCAGCAATTTATTTGAGAATTTTATGAGTTCCATAAGTATACGTTTGATCCATATTACTACAGGCTGTTCTGTTTTTGACAGATTCTGTTTTTCATGTGTTGTTTACTTATTTTGATGAATCTATGGCTAGTAAAATAGTTTATAAACCATAGATAAGTTGGAATACAGTAGGTTTAACACCAATATAAATAAAGAATGAGTTCATTACAGTACCTTGAAGTGGTGATTTATTTTCTTATACTAACGGAGCTTACGAGTTTTCCGTTAAGTTTTGTGTTGTGAAGTTTTCAAGTTTTGGGTAAGGATTCGATGGACTATGGAATAAGGAGTGGCAAGAGCCTAAGATTGGGGATGCCCAAGTCACCCAAAGGTAATATTCAAGGATATCCAAGAGCCTAAGCTTGGGGATGCCCCGGAAGGCATCCCCTCTTTCGTCTTCGTTCATCGGTAACTTTACTTGGAGCTATATTTTTATTCACCACATGATATGTGTTTTGCTTGGAGCGTCACTTTATTTTGTTAGGATTTGATTTCTGTTATTTAAAACAATGTTTTGCATCTTTTATTTCAATAAAAGTGGCATTGATAGCCTTTACTATGCCTATGTTACAAGTATACATATTGCTGTTTTGAAAAGAGAAAGTTTACCACTGTTGCAATAATTCCCTAGAAAAGTCAGAATGTGATAAAATGTTGAAACCTTTTGCATATTAAGCTCTGATAAATTTACTACAATGGGAATTTTCGTTCATAATTTTTGGAGCTAGGGAAGTATGGATGTTGCAGCATTCTTTACAGACTATCCTGTTTAGGCAGATTGCTGTTATGTTTGCATTGTTTGCATATGTTTGCTTCTTTAATGATTCTATTTGAGGATAGGACTATTAAATATGCAGAGTCATTTAGTATTCAATGTTGAATAAAAAATTTAGGTGATTTGCTACAGTAGAGTATGATACGGTTTTTGCTACAGTAGAGTATGATACGGTTTTTGCATATTAAGGAGACACAAAAGCTCAAGCTTGGGGATTCCCAAGGCACCCCAAGATAATATTTCAAGAAGTCTCAAGCGTCTAAGCTTGGGGATGCCCCGGTTGGCATCCCACCTTTCTTCTTCAACAACTATCGGTTAGTATCGGTTGATCCTAAGTTTTTGCTTCTTCACACGATGTTTGCTATTCTTAGATGTCATTTTATTTTGCTTTGCTTGATGTTTGAATAGAGTACCAAGATCTGAAATTATTAAATGTTAGAGGGTCTTCACATAGTTGCATAATTATTCGACTACTCATTGATCTTCACTTATATCTTTCGGAGTAGTTTGTCATTTGCTCTAGTGCTTCACTTATATCTTTTAGAGCATGGTTGTAGTTTTATTTTGAAGAAATAGAAGAACTCTCATGCTTCACTTAGATTATTTTGAGAGTCTTAAATAGCATGGTAATTTTCTTAAAATCCTAATATGCTAGGTATACAAGATTAATAATAAAATTCTCTTATGAGTGTGTTGAATACTAAGAGAAGTTTGATACTTGATGACTGTTTTGAGATATGAGGATGGTAATATTAGAGTCATGCTAGTTGAGTGGTTGTGAATTTGAGAAATACTTGTGTTGAAGTTTGTGATTCCCGTAGCATGCACGTATGGTGAACCGTTATGTGATGAAGTCGGAGCATGATTTATTTATTGATTGTCTTCCTTATGAGTGGCAGTCGGGGACGAGCGATGGTATTTTCCTACCAATCTATCCCCCTAGGAGCATGCGCGTAATACTTTGCTTTGATAACTTCTAGATTTTTGTAATAAGTATGTGAGTTCTTTATGACTAATGTTGAGTCCATGGATTATACGCACTCTCACCCTTCCACCATTGCTAGCCTCTCTAGTACCGCGCAACTTTCGCCGGTACCATAAACCCACCATATACCTTCCTCAAAACAGCCACCATACCTACCTATTATGGCATTTCCATAGCCATTCCGAGATATATTGCCATGCAACTCTCCACTGTTCCGTTTATTATGACACGCTTCATCATTGTCATATTGCTAGCATGATCATGTAGTTGACATAGTATTTGTGGCAAAGCCACTGTTCATAATTCTTTCAAACATGTCACTCATGCATCATTGCACATCCCGGTACACCGCCGGAGGCATTCATATAGAGTCATACTTTGTTCTAGTTTCGAGTTGTAATCATTGAGTTGTAAATAAACAGAAGTGTGATGATCATCATTCAATAGAGCATTGTCCCAAAAAAAAAAAAAAAAAGAGAAAGGCCAAATAAAAAAATAAAGTGCAAATAAAAAAAGAAAGGCCAAATAAAAAAAGGAAGTCCAAATAAAAAAATAAAAAAGGGACAATGCTACTATCCTTTTTCCACATTTGTGCTTCAAAGTAGCACCATGATCTTTATGATAGAGAGTCTCTTGTTCTGTCACTTTCATATACTAGTGGGAATTTTTCATCATAGAACTTGGCTTGTATATTCCAATGATGTTCCTCCTCAAGTGCCCTAGGTCTTCGGGAGCAAGCAAGTTGGATGCACACCCACTAGTTTCTTTTGTTGAGCTTCCATATACTTATAGCTCTAGTGCATCCGTTGCATGGCAATCCCTACTCACTCACATTGATATCTGTTGATGGGAATCTCCATAGCCCTTTGATACGCCTAGTCGATGTGAGACTATCTTCTCCATTTTTGTCTTCTCCACAACCACCATTCTATTCCACCTATAGTGCTATGTCCATGGCTCACGCTCATGTATTGCGTGAAGATTGAAAAAGTTTGAGAACATCAAAAGTATGAAACAATTGCTTGGCTTGTCATCGGGGTTGTGCGTGATTTAAATATTTTGTGTGGTGAAGATGGAGCATAGCCAAACTATATGATTTTGTAGGAATAGCTCTCTTTGGCCATGTTATTTTGAGAAGACATAATTGCTTTGTTAGTATGCTTGAAGTATTATTATTTTCTATGTCAATATGAACTTCTGTCTTGAATCTTATGGATCTGAATATTCATGCCACAACTAAGAAGAATTACATCAAAATTATGCCAACTAGCATTCCACATCAAAAATTATCTTTTTTATCATTTACCTACTCGAGGACGAGAAGGAGTTAAGCTTGGGGATGCTTGATACGTCTCCAACGTATCTATAATTTTGGATTGCTCCATGCTATATTATCTACTGTTTTGGGCATTATTGGGCTTTATTATCCACTTTTATATCACTTTCGGGACTAACCTATTAACCGGAGGCCCAGCCCAGATTTGTTGTTTTATGCCTATTTCAGTATTTTGAAGAAAAGTAATATCAGATGGAGTCGAAACGGAATGAAATCAACTGGACAAGTTATTTTTGGAAGGAAACACACCTGATGGACTTGGACCCCACGTCAGAAGATACGGGAGCTGCCCACGAGGGTGGGGGCGTGCCCACCCCCTAGGGCACGCCCCCTTGCCTCGTGGGGCCCCGTGGCTCCCCTAACGTGCTTCTTCTGCCTATATAACTCCATATACCCTAAAACTTCCAGAATGCACAATAGATCGGGAGTTCCGCCGCCAGAAGCCTCCGTAGCCACCGAAAACCAATCTAGACCCGTTCCGGCACCCTGCCGGAGGGGGCAATCCCTCTCCGGTGGCCATCTTCATCATCCCGGTGCTCTCCATGATGAGGAGGGAGTAGTTCTCCCTCGGGGCTGAGGGTATGTACCAGTAGCTATGTGTTTGATCTCTCTCTCTCTCTCTCTCGTGTTCTTGAGATGATACGATCTTGATGTGTCACGAGCTTTGCTATTATATTTGGATCCTATGATGTTTCTTCCCCCCTCTACTCTCTTGTAATGAATTGAGTTACCCCTTTGAAGTTATCTTACCGGATTGAGTCTTTAAAGACTTGAGAACACTTGATGTATGTCTTGCCGTGGATATCTGTGGTGACAATGGGATACCACGTGCCACTTGATGTATGTTAAGGTGACCAACTTGCGGGTTTCGTGACATTGGGAACCTATGCATAGGGGTTGGCACACGTTTTCGTCATGATTCTCCGGTAGTACTTTGGGGCACCCTTTGAGGTTCTATGTGTTGGTTGAATAGATGAATTGAGATTGTGTGATGCATATCATATAATCATGTCTATGGATACTTGAGGTGACAATGGAGTATCTAGGTGACATTAGGGTTTTGGTTGATTTGTGTCTTAAGGTGTTATTCTAGTACGAACTCTAGGGCATTTTGTGACACTTATAGGAATAGCCCAACGGATTGATTGGAAAGAATAACTTTGAGGTGGTTTCGTACCCTACCATAATCTCTTCGTTTGTTCTCCGCTATTAGTGACTTTGGAGTGACTCTTTGTTGCATGTTGAGGGATAGTTATGTGATCCAATTATGTTAGTATTGTTGAGGGAACTTACACTAGCGACAGTATGAACCCTAGGCCTTGTTTCCTATCATTGCAATACCGTTTACGCTCACTTTTATCATTAGTTACCTTGCTGTTTTTATAATTTCAGATTACAAAAACCTTTATCTACCATCCATATACCACTTGTATCACCATCTCTTCGCCGAACTAGTGCACCTATACAATTTACCATTGTATTGGGTGTGTTGGGGACACAAGAGACTCTTTGTTATTTGGTTGCAGGGTTGCTTGAGAGAGACCATCTTCATCCTATGCCTCCTACGGATTGATAAACCTTAGGTCATCCACTTGAGGGAAATTTGCTACTGTCCTACAAACCTCTGCACTTGGAGGCCCAACAACGTCTACAAGAAGAAGGTTGTGTAGTAGACATCAATGAGACCTTCCAGGTTGTAGAAGGGCCCAACAAGATTGGGTTCAGCTTCGCGTGAGCCATCGGCATGAGGAGCAGAGGGACCTGGGTTGAAGTCTAAGCCTGGTGACTTCTTGTTTTCTTTGGCTGAGTTCCTGGCAAACTGAAGGTTGCGCTTGAACAATTTGTCATCACGACACCATAGCAGTGACGATGGGTCCGCATCTGCAGGCTGTGGTCCACGGACCATACAAGGATAGAAGCCTTGTTCAATGGCTTCAGCTCTGGACCTAGGTTGAAGATTTTTGTATAGGATGTCTCCCCACGGTCGCTTGATGGCATTCTTCTCAGCATACTCCTGGGTCACGAACCTGTACTTGAACCATTGTTCTGCCCAATATCTTCGAATCCATTGGATTTGAGTTTTTCGCTGATTGTAGTCCTCCTCCGGATCTGTCTTGTACAGCTCATAGAGGTTAGGAGGCAAATCTCTTGAGGTGTTGCCACGATGCTGTTTGCCACCCTTCCTTGCAGATTTTTCTGGTGCCGTAAAGTTTAAACTCAAAGGCTTCAACACTGTCAAAGTCTTCCGTCTACTGTTCAGATAGGAACTGGCTTCAGGAGAATTTATATGATGTTGTAAGAATTCTGCAAATGAATGCAGACTATGAGAACCAAGGGATTCTCCCACGGACATGTACCTGTGACAGCATTAAGGTGTGAGGGAAGGGGAAGAGGTCATATGCATTCTCAGAAGATTTTGAAGATAAATCAGTTTAGAAGACATTGACCTCATAGTGTGAAGACATTCACTCATAGATAGAGAGTTGGTTCCAGATTTGTACGAATCCATGAATAAGTACAAGTGAGGAATCTAACTACTTTGTGAAGCATAAGTGAACATACTAGGCATATTATGAGATGCAGTATGAAATAGTTTCAACTTGTGTGAAGAGAAACTGCTTGTGGTAGAAAATGATGAATCTATAGGATCAAAGGGGCCGTAAAAAGGAGGTTTTATTTACCACACGAAGAACTTCTAGACGGAGTGGAAGAGGAGGTCGAGCAGTTCGAATCTTCCGTGCCCTAACTTGGCGACGGAGGACACCTACAGCGATGGTGGAGAAGACGATGTCCGCGGTCGGTGTGAAGACGGCGTCGGTAAGGTCGTGGCAGCGGAGCGCTTCATCGCCGACGTCGTCGAGGGCTAGCGGTGGCGCTAGGGTTTGTGCGAGAGTGGAAGAAAGGATAATGACTGTGGTGAGGCATGTATATATAGGGACAGGGACGGCATAGTGTTATTACACAGGTGCCCCTGGCGGTTCACATCCGAAGGACACGTGGCTATCATGCAACACATCGGAGGTTGTTCCACGTTCCCATGCACGCCTGGATTGTCGGGTGGTCGTTCCCGCTTCTCCGGGTTTCAGGTGAAAGGATTTAGCATTGAAAACTGATTAATGTTTGTCTCTGTGTCTTCTACTGACAAGGATGCAGAGAAGACATTTTGACAGTGTCAATAGAATGCATATGATTTGGATAGATAGACTTAGGAAAGAAGCATGGAGGGGTTAGGGTCCGATCACATTCACTTAGTTCAAAAGATTCAGCAAGAAGCCATAGCTATAAGTGAATGTTGTAGAGGATAGAAACCAAATCAGTATGTTGAAGATAAACATGAAGACATACAAAATGCGAAGACTTTGCAAATGTAACGCCATGAGAAAAACACTTCAAAGGGAAATTTTTTGGTGGTGGCGTTACCCACCGTATAGGAAATATTAGACCCAGACATGGCGCACAATTATCGTGGTGCTCCGAAGTCAAATTCCACGTTAATATATTCACACTCAGAATGTAAGTCTTCATTGATTGAAGATATACTTTACTTCGTGTGTTGCACATCTAAGTCATCAACATGCTTAAGTGTTAGGATGTGTGCCTGATCACAAGACATTTGAGGATTCCAAGATTTTTAGCTCACACCGTAACTTGCAAAACCTCTTCTCATCCAAGGGCTTGGTGAAGATATCTGCCAATTGCTCTTCAGTGTTGACGTGTATGATATCAATATCTTCCTTCATAACATGATCTCTGAGAAAGTGATGACGAATTTCAATGTGCTTTGTCTTCGAGTGCTGAACTGGGTTGTTGGCAATCTTGATGGCGCTTTCGTTGTCGCAGTAGAGTGGCACTTGCTTCAGATGAATGCCATAGTCTTTGAGTGTTTGCTTCATCCATAGAAGCTGAGCACAGCAAGATCTAGCAGCAATGTATTCAGATTCAGTAGTGGAGAGAGATACACAGTTCTGCTTCTTTGAAGACCAACATACAAGTGATCGTCCCAGAAAATGACATGTGCCTGATGTAGACTTGCGATCCACCTTGTCACTAGCATAATCAGCATCCGAGAATCCAACTAGATCAAACTCTGAGCCCTTTGGATACCATAATCCTAGTGTTGGGGTGTGAGCCAAATATCTAAGAATTCACTTCACAGCTAAGTGATGCGATTCCTTTGGTGCCGCTTGGAACCGGGCACACATGCAAACACTAAGCATGATATCTGGCCTAGATGCACATAAATAAAGCAAAGAACCAATCATGGAGCGCTATACCTTTTGATCGAACTCTTTACCATTGTCGTCGGGACCCAGATGGTGTTTGGCTGGCATTGGCGTCATGTAGCCTTTGCAGTCTTGCATTCCAAATTTCTTCAGGCAATCCTTGAGGTATTTCTCTTGAGATATAGAGATGCCGTTGCGTTGCTGACATATTTGAAGACCAAGGAAGAACTTCAGCTCACCCATCATGGACATCTGATATTGCTCTTACATCATATATCCAAACTCTTCACTGTATTTCTGATTAGTGCAGCCGAAAATAATGTCATCCACATATATTTGGCACACAAACAGTTCACCATCATATGTCTTCACGAAGAGAGTGGGATCCAGGGAACCAGGTTTGAAGCCTTTGCTCTTGAGGAAGTCTTTGAGTGTGTCATACCAAGCCTGAGGGGCTTGTTTGAGCCCATATAGTGCCTTGTTGAGCTTGTATACCATGTCAGGATGTTTTGGATCTTCAAAGCCAGGCGGTTGTGCAACATACACTTCTTCTTCAATCTTTCCATTGAGAAAAGGGCTCTTCACATCCATTTGATACAGAAGAATGTTATGATGATTTGCGTAGGCCAGCAGTATGCATATAACTTCAAGCCTAGCCACAGGAGCAAATGTTTCACCGAAGTCAATCCCTTCAAATTGAGTATATCCTTGAGCAACGAGACGAGCTTTGTTTCTGACAACTTGACCATGCTCATCTTGCTTGTTGTGATATATCCATTTAGTGCCTATTATATTGTGCTTACGAGGATCAGGACGCTTAACCAGTTCCCATACATTATTCAGCTCAAACTGTTGAAGCTCTTCTTGCAGCTTGAATCCATTCAGGTTCCGTGAAGGCTTCATCAACTTTCTTGGGTTCAGATATCGAGACGAATGTGAAGTGCCCACAGAAGTTTGCTAGTTGTGTTGCCCTTGAACGAGTGAGTGGACCTGGTGCATTGATGCTATCAATTATCCTCTCAATCTGTACTTCATTTGCAACACGAGGATGAACACGACGAAGATTTTGCTCTTGCTGATCATTGTCATCGTTAGAAGGATTGTCTTCAGGCTGAGCATTGTCTTCAGGCTGATCAGGTGCAGAGATGATAAGTTCCTCTTCAGGCTGAGCTTTAGATGGTATGATTTCTCCAGTTCCCATAAGTTTGATTGATTCACTGGATGGAACTTCATCTAGCACATTTGGCAGGTGCTCTCTTTGCGAGTCGTTAGTCTCATCGAACCGCACATCCACAGTTTCAACCACTTTATAGTGAAAGAGGTTGAAGACTCTGTAGGAGTGCGAATCCTTTCCATATCCAAGCATAAAACCTTCATGTGCTTTCGGTGCAAATTTTGAAGTGTGATGTGGATCCTTGATCCAGCACCTGGCACCAAATACTCTGAAGTAACTGACATTTGGCTTCTTGCCAGTAAGGAGCTCATAGGATGTCTTGTTCAGAAGCTTGTGAAGGTAAACACGGTTGATGACATGGCATGCAGTATCAATGGCTTCAGGCCAGAACTTTCTTGGAGTCTTGTATTCATCAAGCATCGTCCGGGCCATCTCAATAAGTGTTCTGTTCTTGCGATCCATGACGCCATTCTGCTGCGGCGTGTACGGAGCTGAGAATTCATGTGTGATGCCCAAAGTATCAAGATAAGTATCTAGGCCAGTGTTCTTGAATTCAGTGCCATTGTCACTTCTGATGTGCTTGATCTTGACGCCATAGTTGTTCATGGCTCGATTGGCGAAGCGTCTGAAGACATCCTGCACTTCATCTTGTAGAGGACTATATGCACCCAAGTATATCTTAAATAATCATCAACAATGACAAAGCCATAGAGACAAGTAGTAGTAGTAAGAGTTGAGTAATGAGTGGGACCGAAAAGGTCCATGTGGAGCAGTTCGAAGGGTTGAGTCATTGTCATGATTGTCTTCGAGGGATGCTTGTCCCTCGTCATCTTTCCTGCTTCACAAGCACCGCATAAGTGATCCTTCTTGAACTTGACGCCCTCGATGCCTATGACATGCTTCTTCCTTGCAAGAGTGTGCAGGTTCCTCATGCCAGCATGCCCTAGCCTCCAATGCCAGAGCCAGCATTCAGAAGCTTTTGCTAGAAGACATACGGCAAGTTGTGGTCCTCCTGAGAAATCTACCACGTACAAATCATCTTTCCGATACCCTTCAAAGACTAGAGACTTGTCAGATTCCATTAGAACAAGGCAACGATATTTTCCAAATATCACAATCATGTTTAAATCGCAAAGCATTGAGACAGACATTAAGTTGAAACCAAGGGATTCAACAAGCATTACTTTATCCATGTGTTGATCCCTTGAGATTGCAACTCTACCTAGGCACAATACCTTGCTTTTACCAGTGTCAGCAAATGTGATGTGACTTTTGTCAGATGGACGTAAAGTTGTGTCCATGAGAAGACTTTGCTTGCCAGTCATGTGATTAGTACACCCACTATCAATAATCCATTCTGAAGCAGCTGGTGTCGTACCCTACAGTGCAGTTAGGGGGATAGGATTCATGAAGAGAATTGTGAAGCATAAACATTTGACGAGCAAGTGGATTATGAAAGCTTAGATCGAGGTTAGGACTGATAGGGCAAGTAGCAAGAGACTCAGGAACAAAATACATAATAAGACCATTTGGGCATTTGATCTTGCGCCCTACAAGATGTTTAAGGTCCCCAGCAATAGCTTCAGACGAATTTGATTCTCGGCTGGAGACTTTTCCCTGCAAAGGAGAGTTAAGCTTTCTTAGCCACCCACATTTTCAAGGGTGGCTTCAAAGCAATGAGTCTAAGTGCAGCATCTGAGAACTTTGGCTTTGGAGCCCTAGCAAAAAGTCTTGCAGGTGGAAAATATTACTCATAAGAATAAGCAGAGTAGTTCTTGGTCTTATGAACATGGCGGTTTGATGAAGCGCGCTCATATTCATAGGCCTGAGTATGGCTGCCCTACAAAACATTTGCATTAGTGCAACTCAGGTGAGTCCTTTGTCTGTATGAAGCATTTGGACCATATGAAGCCTGTGGTCTGGGGTTTGTCTTCTTCACTTGTGGTGTCATGACGACATTCACAGGAAGATTCTCCAACAACCTTTTCGGCACCCAGACTTTATTCATAGGTGGTCCATTCCTGCAGTTAGTACCAATATACCTGGCAAACACTTCAAAATTATGATTCTTAAACATTTTATAGTTTGGATCAAAGGATTCATCAATAACAATGGGATTAGCACAATTGAAGCCTGACAGGGTGGATGGATCCACTGAGGGTTCCTTTGCAGCAACCCATGTGGTTTTGGGGTACTGCTCAGGTTTCCAGTAAGAGCCATCAGCATTCATTTTCCTTTCGAACCCAAGACCCTCTTTCCTATGGTTTCGGTTTAGGACCTGCCTTTTGAGAACATCACATAGTGTCTGATGCCCTTTCAGACTTTTGTACATCCCTGTTTCAAGCAATGTCTTCAACCTTGCATTTTCATCAGCAATAGCAGTGGTATCCTCAGCAGAGGGGTTAGTTACCACATCAACAGTTGAAGATATTGCAATAGTAGCAGCCGTAGAACACCCAGCAACAGAAGTAGCGTTGTCACGCTCAATGCATTTAAGACATGGTGGTTCAAATCCTTCCTAAGCGGAACTGATCTGTTTGGCGCGAAGTGACTCATTTTCCTTTTGAAGATCTTCATGAGCCGCTCTCAATTTCTCAAGATCTTGCTTCCTTTGAAGATAATCATAGGAAAGCTTTTCATGAGTTGTTGAGAGCGTTTCATGACGACTTTCAAGTTCCTCATACTTAACATGAAGATTTTTTATGTCTTCAATTAAGGACTGAGATTGAGTCATTTCAGCGTCTAACAGGTCATCGCTTTTGTCTAATAGTTTTTGAATATGTTCCATAGCTTTCTGTTGTTCAGTTGCAATTTTAGCAAGTGTTTTGTAGCTGGGTTTGGAACCACAATCAGAGTCATCTTCACTGGATGTTTGATAGTGAGTAGTGCGTGTGTTTACCTTGGCACCACGTGCCATGAAGCAATAGGTGGGAGCGGAGTAGTCCTTGTCATTTGCATTGGTGTTGGTGATGAAGTCATTATCTTCAGTGTTGAAGATGGACTTGGCAACGTATGCTGTAGCCAGACTTGCAACGCCACAATCGGACTCCTCCTCAGACTCCACCTCCGCCTCCTCAGAAGCGGACTCCTCCTTTGAATCCATTTCCTTGCCAACAAACACACGAGCCTTGCCAGATGAGCTCTTCTTGTGTGATGAAGACTTTGAGGAAGACTTGGAAGAAGACTTTGAGTATTTCTTCTTCTTCTTGTCGTCAGAATCATACTCCTTGCTCTTCTTCTTCTTATTGTTCTCATTGTCCCACTGCGGACACTTAGAGATGTAGTGGCCAGGTTTCTTGCACTTGTGGCATGTTCTCTTCTTGTAGTCATGAGCAGAAGCTTCATCATTCCTTGAGCTTGATCGTGAAGACTTTCTGAAGCCTTTTTTATTGGTGAATTTTTGGAACTTCTTCACAAGCATAGCAAGCTCCTTTCCAATGTCTTCAGGATCATTAGAACTGCTATCAGATTCTTCTTCAGATGAGGAGACAGCTTTTGCCTTCAAGGCACGAGTTCGCCCATAGTTGGGACCGTAGATGTCTCTTTTCTCAGAGAGCTGAAACTCATGTGTGTTGAGCCTCTCAAGTATGTCAGACGGATCGAGTGTCCTGAAGTCAGGACGTTCTTGAATCATCAGGGCTAGGGGGTCAAACGAGCTGTCAAGTGATCTCAGGAGTGTCTTGACGACTTCATGCTTGGTGATCTCAGTAGCACCGATGGCTTGAAGCTCATTTGTGATGTCAGTGAGTCGATCAAACGTGAGCTAGACATTCTCATTGTCATTTCTTTTGAAGCGGTTGAAGAGGTTGCGAAGGACACTGATTCTCTGATCTCTCTGGGTTGAGACGCCTTCGTTGACCTTGGAGAGCCAGTCCCAGACTAGCTTGGATGTTTCCAAAGCACTCACACGGCCATACCGTCCTTTGGTCAGATGACCACAGATGATGTTCTTGGTAGTGGAGTCCAGTTGAACGAACTTCTTGACATCAGCAGCGGTGACACCTTCACCAGCCTTGGGAACTCCATTCTTGACGACATACCATAGGTCGACGACAATGGCTTCAAGATGCATGCGCATCTTATTCTTCTAGTAGGGATATTCAGTTCCATCAAAGACTGGGCACGCAGCGGAGACTTTGATTATCCCTGTAGTCGACATAGCTAAAACTCTAGGTGGTTAAACCGAATCACACAGAACAAGGGAGTACCTTGCTCTGATACCAATTGAAAGTGCTAGTGATCGACTAGAGGGGGGGTGAATAGGCGATTTTTATGAAAGTCATCAAAACATGAAAGTTTCGAAGACAAACGATAGAAATAAACCTATTATCATGCAGCGGAAGGTAGACTACACTAAGCAAGCCATAGTCAAGTATTCAATGAAGTGAAAGCACAACGACTAATAGCAGCTAGGCAGTATAGATCAGGTAGGAAGATAGTGTGAAGCCAATCAGAACAAGCGGTCACTCAATGAAGACAAAGGATAATGCAATCATACAATGACTTCACTAGAGCCAACAGTAAGTAAAGGAATGGGAAGGATGAAACCAGTGACTCGCTGAAGACAATGATTTGTTGGACCAGTTCCAGTTGCTGTGACAACTGTACGTCTGGTTAAGGAGGCTGAGATTCAACTTAGAAGATCGTGTCTTCACCTTATTCCCCTTGAGCTAAGGACACCCAGTCCTCGCCCAATCACTCTGGTAAGTCTTCAAGGTAGACTTCCAAACCTTCACAGACTTTGTTCACGGGCAATCCACACTGACTCTTGGATGCTTAGAACGCGACGCCTAACCGGCTGGAGGATTCACAGTCCTCAAGTGTAATAAGTCTTCAGATCACACAGACAGGAAGACTTAAGTGATGCCTAACACCCTTTGGCTCTAGGTGTTTAGGGATTTATCCTCGCAAGGAATTCTCTCTCAAAGGCTTCGAGGTGGGTTGCTCTCAAACGACAAAAGCCGTACACTCACTATGAGCAGCCAACCATTTATGGTTGTAGGGGGTGGGCTATTTATAGCCACTAGGCAACCCAACTTGATTTGTCCGAAATGATCCTAGGTCACTAAGGAACTGACACGTGTTCCAAGGGTCAGATTTCAAACACACACGGCAACTTTACTTGGGCTACAAGCAAAGCTGACTTATCCAGCTCTGGATAAGATTTGCTCTCATTGTCTTCGCTCGAAGACATAGGATTTTGGTTAAGCATCACTTCAGTCATTCTGACTGGTTCTCTTGGACCCCACTTAACAGTACGGTGGTTCCTATGACTCAACAAAGAAGAAAAAGAACGACGAAACAACTAAGTCTTCATGCTCCATAGTCTTCACATGATGTCTTCTCTTGTCATAGACTTCAATGATGATGTCTTCACATCCCACCTTTGACTTCAATGTCTTCATACATTTTTAGGGGTCATCTCTGGTAGGAAAACCGAATCAATGAGGGACTTCTACCTATGTTATCCTGCAATTCTCACAAACACATTAGTCCCTCAACCAGGTTTGTCATCAATACTCCAAAACCAACTAGGGGTGGCACTAGATGCACTTACATTTAGTTTGTTGCTATTGCTTTCTCCATAACTTATACATGTTCCTATGACTATGAGATCATGCAACTCTCGAATACCGGAGGAACACTTTGTGTGCTATCAAATGTCACAACGTAACTGGGTGATTATAAAGCTACTCTACAGGTGTCTCCAATGGTGTTTGTTGAGTTGGCATAGATTGAGATTAGGATTTTTCACTCCGATTATCGGAGAGGTATCTCTGGGCCCTCTCGGTAATGTACATCACTATAAGCCTTGCAAGCAATGTAGCTAATGAGTTAGTTACGGGATGTGGCATTAGTGCATTACAGAACGAGTAAAGAGACTTGCCAGTAACGAGATTGAACTAGGTATTGAGATACCGACGATCGAATCTCGGGCAAGTAACATACCGATGACAAAGGGAACAACGTATATCGTTATGCGGTTTGACCGATAAAGATCTTCGTAGAATATGTGGGAGCCAATATGAACATCTAGGTTCCTCTATAGGTTATCAACCGGAGACGTGTCTCTGTCATGTCTACGGTCCGCACGCTTTACGTTCGATGATGATCGGTATTATGAGTTTATGTGTTTTGATGTACTGAAGTTAGTTTGGAGTCCCGGATGCGATCACATACATGACGACGCGTCTCGAAATGGTCGAGACATAAAGATTGATATATTGGATGGCTATATTCGGACATCGGAAGTGTTCCGGGTGATTTCGAAGAAAACCAGAGTACCGGAGGGTTACCGGAACCCCCAGGAGAACTAATGGGCCACATGGGCCTTAGTGGAGAGAGAGAGGGCCAGCCAGGGCAGGCCGTGCGCCCCCTCCCCCTCTGGTCCGAATTGGACTAGGGAAGGGGGGGCGGCGCCCCCTTTTCCTTCTCCCTCCCCTCCTTCCTTTCCCCATCCTAGTAGGAGTAGGAAAGGGGAGTCCTACTCCTACTAGGAGGAGGAATCCTCTCTTGGTGCGCCACAAGGGCCGGCCGGCCTCCCCCTTGCTCCTTTATATACGGGGCAGGGGGGCACCCTAGAACACACAAGTTGATTGTTTCCAGCCGTGTGCGGTGCCCCCTGATAACCCACACGTATAGGGGATCGCAACAGTTTTCGAGGGTAGAGTATTCAACCCAAATTTATTGATTCGACACAAGGGGAGCCAAAGAATATTCTCAAGTATTACTAGTTGAGTTGTCAAATCAACCGCACCTGAAAGACTTAATATCTGCAGCAAAGTATTTAGTAGCAAAGTAATATGATAGTAGCAGTAACTGTAGCAAAAGTAATAGTATTGGTTTTGTAGTGATTGTAATAGTAGCAACAGAAAAATAAATAAGCGAAGATCAATATGTGAAAAGCTCATAGGCAATGGATCAGTGATGGATAATTATGTCGGATGCGATTCCTCATGCAACAGTTGTAACATAGGGTGACACAAAACTAGCTCCAGTTCATCAATGTAACGTAGGCATGTATTCCGAATATAGTCATACGTGCTTATGGAAAAGAACATGCATGACATCTTTTCTCCTACCCTCCCGTGGTAGTGGGGTCCTATTGGAAACTAGGGGATATTAAGGCCTCCTTTTAATAGAGTACCGGACCAAAGCATTAACACTTAGTGAATACATGAACTCCTCAAACTACGGTCATCACCGGTAAGTATCCCGATTATTTTCACTTCGGGGTTAACAGACCGTAAAACATAATAGGTGAATATAGACTTGCAAGAGAGGATCAAGAACTCACATATATTCATGAAAACATAATAGGTTCAGATCTGAAATCATGGCAATCGGGCCCTAGTGACAAGCATTAAGCATAGCAAAGTCATAGCAGCATCAATCTCAGAACATAATGGATACTAGGGATCAAACCCTAACAAAACTAACTCGATTACATGATAAATCTCATCCAACCCATCACCGTCCAGCAAGCCTACAATGGAATTACTCACGCACGGCAGTGAGCATCATGAAATTGGTGATGGAGGAAGGTTGATGATGACGATGGCAACGGATTCCCCTCTCCGGATTCCCGGACAGACTCCAGATCAGCCCTCTCGAGAGAGATTAGGGCTTGGCAGCGGCTCCATATCGTAAAACACGATGAATCCTTCTCTCTGATTTTTTCTCCTCGAACGTGAATATATAGAGTTGGAGTTAAGGTCGGTGGAGCACCAGGGGGCCCACGAGGCAGGGGGCGCGCCCCCACCCTCGTGGATAGGGTGTGGGCCCCCCTAGCCTTGATTTTTTCGCCATTATTTTTTATATATTCCAAAAATAGTCTCCGTTGATTTTCAGGTCATTCCGAGAACTTTTATTTCTGCACAAAAATAACACCATGGCAATTCTGCTGAAAACTGCGTCAGTCCGGGTTAGTTCCATTCAAATCATGTAAGTTAGAGTCCAAAACAAGGGCAAAAGTGTTTGGAAAAGTAGATACGTTGGAGACGTATCAACTCCCCCAAGCTTAAACCTTTGCTTGTTCTCAAGCAATTCAGTTGACAAACTAAAAGTGATAAAGAAAAACTTTTACAAACTATGTTTGCTCTTGTTGTTGTAAATATGTAAAGCCAGCATTCAAGTTTTCAGCAAAGATTATGAACTAACCATATTCACAATAACATTTAGGTCTCATGTTTACTCATATCATTGGCATAATCAACTAGCGAGCAATAATAATAAATCTCAAATGACAACACTTTCTTAAAACAATCATAATATGATATAGCAAGATGGTATCTTGTTAGCCCTTTCTGAGACCACAAAACATAAATGCAGAGCACCCCTGAAGATCAAGCGCTGACTGGAAATTGTAATTCATGATAAAAGAGATCCAGTCACAATCATACTCAATGTAAACTAATAATAATACATGCAAATGACAGCGGTGCTCTCCAACTGGTGCTTTTTAATAAGAGGATGATGACTCAACATAAAAGTAAATAGATAGGCCCTTCACAGAGGGAAGCAGGGATTTGTAGAGGTGCCAGAGCTCGATTTTTGAAATAGAGATGAATAATAATTTGAGTGGTATACTTTCATTGTCAACATAACAACCGAGAGATCTCGATATCTTCCATGCTACACACATTATATGCGGTTCCCAAGCAGAATGGTAAAGTCTATACTCCCCCTACCACCAACAAACATAATTCCATGGTTTTTCCGAAACAACGGGTACCTCCAACTAACAACAATCCTAGGGGAGTTTTGTTTGCAATTATTTTGATTTGATTTGAGCATGGGACTGGGCATCCTGGTTAACAGCCATTTTCTCGTGAGTGAGGATCAGAGTCCACTCCTCTTAAGAATAACCCACCTAGCATGGAAGATATAGACAGCCCTAGTTGATACATGAGCTATTCGAGCATACAAAACAAAATTTCATTTGAAGGTTTAGAGATTGGCACATACAAATTTACTTGGAACGGCAGGTAGGTACCGCATATAGGAAGGTATGGTGGACTCATATGAAATAACTTTTGGGGTTTATGGAGTTGGATGCACAAGCAGTATTCCCTCTTAGTACTAGTGAAGGCTAGAAAGAGACTGGGAAGCGACTAGCTAGAGAGCGACAACAGTCATGAACATGCATTAAAATTAATCAACACTGAATGCAAGCAGAGTAGGATATAATTCACCATGAACATAAATATCGTGGAGGCTATGTTGATTTTGTTTCAACTACATGCGTGAACATGTGCCAAGTCAAGCCACTCGAATCATTCAAAAGAGGATACCACCCTATCATACCACATCACAACCATTTTAATAGCATGTTGGCACGCAAGGTAAACCATTATAAACTCCTAGCAAACTTAAGCATGGTATGAGCAACTATAATCCCTAATTGTCATTGCAAGCATGTTTCATTCATAATAGGCTGAATCGGGAATGATGAACTCATCATATTTACAAAAACAAGAGAGGTCGAGTTCATACCAGCTTCTCTCATCTCAATCAGTCCATCCTATATCGTCATTATTGCCTTTCACTTGCACATCCGAACAGTGTGGATAATAATAATAGTGTACGTGCATTGGACTAAGATGGAATCTACAAGCATTCAATTCAAGGGAGAAGACAAGGTAATATGGGATCTTTGTTAGATCAATAGGAATGCATATAAGAGCCACTTCAACATTTTCATTATGGTCTTCTCCTCTCGACCCCCAAAGAAAAGAAATAAAACTATTTACACGGGAAAACTCCCAACAAACAAAAGAAGAACGAGAAATCTTTCTGGGTTTTCTTTTAATTATTACTACTACAGGCATGGAAAGTAAACTAGCTAAAAGCTACAACTAATTTTTTTGGTTTTTCTTAAGGTTTTTCAAACACACAAGAAGAAAGCTTAAAACGGAAAATAAACTAGCATGGATGATACTGTGACACCCCAAAATTTTGGCCTTGTTTTGTTAAATTAAATTTTTTGCCAGGAATTAAAACTTTGATTTTTTGGACTCCCTTTTGATTTTTTTTGAAACATTTCCTTTCTTATTATAATTGAGTTGCTCCCTAAAGTGAAAACCTTTCAAATATGTTATTGGACTTGTTTAACCTCTCAAGAAAAAATTTCTGTGACACCCCAAAATTTTGGCCTTGTTTTGTTAAATTAAATTTTTTGCCAGGAATTAAAACTTTGATTTTTTGGACTCCCTTTTGATTTTTTTTGAAACATTTCCTTTCTTATTATAATTGAGTTGCTCCCTAAAGTGAAAACCTTTCAAATATGTTATTGGACTTGTTTAACCTCTCAAGAAAAAATTTTATTTTATCAGTATAACTAATTACATAATTAATTTGCTTGATCTTTATTTTCTTGAAAAATGGTTTCAAGGTTATATGGCCATAATTGAACTACAACCATTTGATAAATTCACCTAAAATTCTAACCAAAATTTGGAGATGTCATGTGATGTTTTTAAATCACTTTTATACAAAAATATCTTTTATTCATGTAATATTTTGAGCTCTGCATCAATTTTTCTTCTCTGGTCCAGAGTGCAATTTTGCACTACAACCCATTTAAATATTTCTTTCTGGCCTCCACCAAAATTATGGGATGTTGGTAGTAGCATATGATTCAACATTATGCAAAAACCTAGTGCTGTTCTTTGAAAATTTTGAGTGAATCAACCTCTTTTCCATTCTGGTCCAGCCTTGTGATTTCTACTGCAACCCTATTTATTTTTGCTCCAGTAACCTTGTGCCTTCTCCTACTTGTAGACAGACCTACCAAACCCCTAAGTCCAGGAGCATGCACCCATTTGAATATTTTTGGTTCATGAAATAATGTCATTTATTTCCTGTCCAGAATTGTAGTTTTGCAAAACTTGCACTAACAAGTTTGTGCTTTCCACCAACTAACCTCACCAACCTCTTATTCGTCTAAAGAGACCCCACTCTGGAAGTTTTGGCCACTCCAAGAAATGCCTAGGTGCCTGTGGCATTTTGTCAAACACCTTGCGTGCATAAACATTTTTGACATGACATTTTGTCATTACACTGTGACCTTGCACCTCTGATCAAACTAACATGTCCACTAGACTCCTAGTTACTCCTAACCTAGGTCTGCCAAGTGCCAGCCTCACCTGTGACCTGTAGCATGCCACGGCATTGTATCGCACACCTTCCGTGCGTGCACTGGACGCGCCCAGAGCGCGCGTATTGCACGATCCGCGCCCGAGCCGACACGCTGGCCCCCTGGTTTTGGCCCGCTCTGCAGAGCCACGCCACTCGCTCCCTTCTCACCACAACACGCCAAGAGCCCTCGCCACGTCCCCGGCAGGCCAGGAGCTAGCCGCCACGGCCGCCCGACAGCCCCTGCTCATGTCGGCGCCGCCGAGCCTCTCCCGCTCGCCACCTGGCCCCTGGAACAGCGCGAGCTCATCCACAAGCGTGTCCACTAGCTCTCGTCGCCTCCCACGTCGCCCTGCAAGCTACAGAACGTCGGTTCGCCGGTGAACTTATCCCCGGCCGCCGTGGAACCGCCTCGACTAGCCTATTTAAGGAGCCCCGAGCTCGTATCCGCACGCAGGAGTCCCAAGCCATCTCCCTAGGACCCCCATTGGCAGCCAATCGACCCGGGGAGGTCTCCTTCCCCATCTCCGGCAACCGCAGCCCGCCGCCACTGCCCCGGCCATTCTGGCACCACCAAGGCCTCCCCCTCTCCGTTCTCTTCACCAGGAACCTTCTCTTCCTCCCGTGAACCCATCCCCCTACTCGATTTTGATCGGGACCACCGTAGCCCCAAAACCACTCTGCTCCCGAAGCCCCCTCCGCCGCGAAGCTCACCGCCGACGACTCTTTCCACCCCCGTCTACCCAGCGACCACCGAAAGGACCGCCTCGGTCTCGCGGATCCATCCAGACCCTCTGGAACCCGCGGGGAGCCGCCGTTCGCTGGCGACCATCGCCGTTGCCTCGCCTCCGTTCGGCAGAGGAAGAGGAGGGAGGGATAGACCAGTCAAACCTGACCAGTGGGCCAGGCGGGCCCACTGTCAGTGACTCGCGCGCCGTCCACGCTGGAGTAAGTGGAAGCGTATAACCAAAATACGCTTTCGACGTGTACGTATATTCAAAATGTTTTTCTTTTTCTGTTTTAATTTTAAATAACAGATTTGACCAGAACTTTGACTATCTATAACTCTTTGAATATAACTCCAAATGAATTGATTCTTTTTCCTACATCTCTCAAAATTTGTCTAGTTTATTTTAAGATTTATTTGAAAATTTTCCAAACAACTTTTTTGTACTGTTTTTGAAATATGTGTTATTTGCATATTTTTGAAAATAGGATTTTGGAAGAGAAGAAAGCTTTCAAAAGATTTGGAGTGCACCCTGCCCTTCCACACCATGAAGGCAAGCAGTCTGAACCCTGAAATAATATTTTTGGTGTGATAGTTAACACGTTTATAACACCACCTTATATCGGAGAACTTGTTATTTCATGTGATATGATCAATTGCATGAATGCATATTAGTGATTTCCTTGCTGTTGGAAATGAATATACTGGTGATGGTAATCATCCTCATGTGCCTTGCATGCATGCCGGAGAGAAATCTGGGAAAGCCTCTGCCTTGGGTAGGCGTGAGCTTATCGCCGGTCTCCGTCGGGACGGTTATGTCCGGTATGGCATGGTAAGGTATATTGAGTGGTGATTTTGTTGGTTGAAATATATTTGTTATACATGTCATGCAGGGAATTTATAAACCTCCTGAGTCGACCGTAGATCGAGTCTTGTTCCAGTAACCCCCATACTTGTTTTGTACTACCACTTGTCCTGCCGCAGGTAGGGTACGGTTCAGTAAGTCGTCAACCCCTTTCATGCACACACCGTACAGAGAGGCCATGGTGGAAGATACCAGTTGTAGCCGGTAGGCAGGCCACCTGGTCCGGGGCATGGGTGTTTCCGGTTGGGACCGAGAGGGGAGGCCACCCCTTAGAGCGCGCGATATAAATTTGATCCCATGCTACGCGAGGTTGTAGCCTCCCCACTTAGAGTTTTGCTTAACAAGTGTCGTGGGTGATTCCAGACACCGATGAGTTAAGCTGGTGTGTGCAAGTTAGGCGTGTTTTCAACTAAAAGACCGTAGACGGAATTAGTCCCGATGGACTAAAGGAATCCGTTACTCGTGGGTAAAGAGTACACCCTCTGCAGAGATAAACCTATTCGAATAGCCGTGTCCATGGTTAAGGATTACAGTCTGGGATGGGTCAAGTGTTGGTCTTAGTGTCGGTCTTCGGAGGAGATATTGTTAAACCAAACTTGGATACCGACTAGTTACTTGTGAGGACCATGATTATTATTTTGTGATGGACTAACCCGTTGCATTATCTGTATTATCGAGTATCCCTGGGACGGTTCTACCTCCTGGATATTCATTGTGATTATTTATTTTATAAGCCCTTTATGTGGTGTCGCTGAGACGCCCGACTGTGGCATTTCTCTTTAAATCCCTTTATGTGTGTCGCTCAGACGCCCGACTGTGGCATTTCTTTTAAACCCTTTATGTGGTGTCGCTCAGACGCCCGACTGTGGCATTTCTTTTAAAGCCCTTTATGTGGTGTCGCTCAGACGCCCGACTGTGGCATTTCTTTTAAAGCCCTTTATGTGGTGTCGCTCAGACGCCCGACTGCGGCATTTTATTCCCACTCTATTACTGCTTATTCATGTTGCATGAAAATAACCTGCTTGCATGCATAAAAGATGTTTTATTTATGACTGACGATGTGATCATGGAATTTTTCAGTGCATGATTATCAATTATATTATACCTGTGTTCTTAATGTTTGCGAGTACATTCAAAGTACTCACTGGCTTGTCCCTGGCTATTGTCTTGGCCAGATTGCTTGCTTGGAGAGGAGCGTGGCGATGACAGCCTCGGGACCTAAGCAACGGTGATAGCAGCCTCGCGAAGATAGGAGTTAACCTGGTCAGCTGTTCCTGTGGGAAATGGAGTCCCATAGACACTGATGACTCACAAACCGCTTCCGCCATCGACCACTAGAAACCCAATTGTTGTACTCACAGGCCAGAATGGTCTTGTACACACATTTTGTATTTTGCTTGGAATTTCTGTATCAAGTTGGAGCCTCATCAGCTAACAGTAATCCTGGGGCTGATGAGCACGACGGTCTTTTTCTGGAAATTTATACCCGGAAAACCGGTCGTGACAGACTTGGTATCAGAGCCAGGCTGACCATTGGCTAATCCTATCTTAGCCGGGTCTATAAACTTAGGCAAACCAACCCACCAAACCATAACCAAACCCCAGCCAAGCTTCTCGTGCAAGATAGCCACACAGTGACCCAACACCTTTTGGCAGTCGGTGCCCAACCTATCAACCTAACCTGTCGCTCATGCGCCAGTGACCGAATCCTGAATAGTCCTTTTCGCAAGCGTGCGAAGGAAGACTCCGTCCCCTTTTCTATAAAAAGGGGCACGCTAGCCCCAACACAGCACAGCACAGCCTCTACCCAAACCGAGCCACAATGCCTGGCCCTGTCATGCACAATGAGACCACGCACCCAACCTTGGAGGCTTTGTGACCATACTCGCAAACCTCACCCGTCGTGCCTATGCGTTAGAAGAGCCCCCAGAATATGTTTTGTTGGGGAACGTTGCAGAAAACAAAAATTTCCTACGGTTTCACCAAGATCCATCTATGAGTTCATCTAGCAACGAGTGATCGGATGCATCTACATACCTTTGTAGATCGCGAGCGGAAGCGTTCAAAGAACGGGGATGAGGTAGTCGAACACGACGTGATCCAAATCACCGGAGATCCTAGCACCGAACGGACGGCACCTCCGCGTTCAACACACGTACGGTCAGCGTAACATCTCCTTCTTCTTGATCCAGCAAGAGGGAAGGAGAGGTTGAGGAAGATGGCTCCAGCAGCAGCACGACGGCGTGGTGGTGATGGAGCTGCAGTACTCCGTCAGGGCTTCGCCAAGCGCTATGGAGGAGGAGGAGGTGTTGGAGAGGGAGAAGGAGGCAACCAAAGGCATGGATGAAAAAGCCCTCCTTCCCCCACTATATATAGGAGGGCCTAGGGGGGCGGCCGGCCCTAGGAGATCCAATCTCCTAGGGGGGCGGCGGCCAAGGGAGGTTTCCCTCCCCCCAAGGCACCTAGGGGTGCCTTCCACTTGTGGGACTCTTCCCCTTTGGAAACCCTAGGCGCATGGGCCCCTTGGGGCTGGTGCCCTTGGCCCATGTAGGCCAAGGCGCACCCCCTTACAGCCCATGTGGCCCCCGGGGGCAGGTGGCCCCACCCGGTGGGCCCCCGGGACCCTTCCGGTGGTCCCGGTACAATACCGATGACCCCGAAACTTGTCCCGATGGCCGAAATAGCACTTCCTATATATAATTCTTTACCTCCGGACCATTCCGGAACTCCTCGTGACGTCCGGGATCTCATCCGGGACTCCGAACAACATTCGGGTTACTGCATATACATATCCCTACAACCCTAGCGTCACCGAACCTTAAGTGTGTAGACCCTACGGGTTCGGGAGATATGTAGACATGACCGAGACGACTCTCCGGTCAATAACCAACAGCGGGATCTGGATACCCATGTTGGCTCCCACATACTCCATCGATGATCTCATCGGATGAACCACGATGTCGAGGATTCAAGCAACCCCGTATACAATTCCCTTTGTCAATCGATATGTTACTTGCCCGAGATTCGATCGTCGGTATCCCAATACCTCGTTCAATCTCGTTACCGGCAAGTCACTTTACTCGTACCGTAATGCATGATCCTGTGACCAGACACTTGGTCACTTTGAGCTCATTATGATGATGCATTACCGAGTGGGCCCAGTGATACCTCTCCGTCATACGGAGTGACAAATCCCAGTCTTGATCCGTGTCAACCCAACAGACACTTTCGGAGATACCCGTAGTCTACCTTTATAGTCACCCAGTTACGTTGTGACGTTTGGTATACCCAAAGCACTCCTACGGTATCCGGGAGTTACACGATCTCATGGTCTAAGGAAAGGATACTTGACATTGGAAAAACTCTAGCAAACGAACTATACGATCTTTGCTATGTTTAGGATTGGGTCTTGTCCATCACATCATTCTCCTAATGATGTGATCTCGTTATCAATGACATCCAATGTCCATAGTCAGGAAACCATGACTATCTGTTGATCAACGAGCTAGTCAACTAGAGGCTTACTAGGGACATGTTGGTGTCTGTTATTCACACATGTATTACGATTTCCGGATAACACAATTATAGCATGAATAAAGACAATTATCATGAACAAGGAAATATAATAATAATGCTTTTATTATTGCCTCTAGGGCATATTTCCAACAGGAAATTTCAGCTTCCCGTATCTTTCTTTTATTAGTAACAATATCCTTCGTGTACTTAGCATAAGGATTCATTTTAAGCATATCAGTCAAACACATGCGCAAAAAGATAGGTCTAATCATTTCAGCAAAGTGCTCAAAATCCTCATCATCCTTTTTCTTGGATGGTTTAGGAGGAAAGGGCATGGGTTTCTGAACCCATGGTTCTCTTTCTTTACCATGCTTCCTAGCAACAAAGTCTCTCTTATCATAATGTTGATTCTTTGATTGTGGGTTATCAAGATCAACATCAAGTTCAATCTCTACATCATTGTGATTGCTAGGTTGAGCATCAACATGAACTTCATCATTAACATTATCACTAGGTTCATGTTCATTACCAAATTGTGTTTCAGCATCAGAAATAGAAATATCATTGGGATTCTCAGGTGTGTCAACAACAGGTTCACTAGAAGCATGCAAAGTCCTATCATTTTTCTTTTTCTTCTTCTTAGAAGAACTAGGTGCATCAACATTAGTTCTTTGAGAATCTTGCTCAATTCTCTTAGGGTGGCCTTCAGGATACAAAGGTTCCTGAGTCATTTTACCCCCTCTAGTCACAACTCTAACAACATTATCATTTTTCTTATTATTTAATTCATTGAGCAAATCATTCTGAGCCTTAAGTACTTGTTCTACTTGAGTGGTAACCATAGAAGCATGTTTACTAATAAGTTTAAGTTCACCTTTAACTCTAGACATATAATCACTCAAGTGTTCAATCATATAAGCATTACATTTCAATTGTCTACCAACGTAAGCATTGAAGTTTTCTTGTTTAACCATAAAGTCATCAAACTCATCCAAGCATTGGCTAGCAATTTTAGTGAACGAGATTTCGCATTTATCAAATCTATAGAGAGAATTTACCTTTACTACCTGTGTCAGGTTATCAAGACCATGTATTTCTTCAATAGGTGGTAAATTCTTAACATCTTCAGCTTTAATACCCTTTTCTTTCATAGATTTCCTTGCCTCTTGCATATCTTCAGGACTGAGAAATAGAATACCCCTTTTCTTCAGAGTTGGCTTGGGAGTTGGTCCAGGAAGTGTCCAATCATTTTCATTACTCAACATATTATTCAATAGCAATTCAGCTTGATCAATAGTTCTTTCCCTGAAAACACAACCAGCACAACTATCCAGGTGGTCTCTTAAAGCATCGGTTAGTCCATTATAAAAGATATCAAGTATTTCATTTTTATTGAGAGGATGATCAGGCAAAGCATTAAGTAATTGGAGAAGCCTCCCCCAAGCTTGTGGGAGACTCTCTTCTTCAATTTGCACAAAATTATATATCTCCCTTAAGGCAACTTGTTTCTTATGAGCAGGGAAATATTTAGCAGAGGAGTGATAAATCATATACTGGGGACTTGATATGTCTCCGTCGTATCTACTTTTCCAAACACTTTTGCCCTTGTTTTGGACTCTTAACTTGCATGATTTGAATGCACTACAAAAAAAGACACATTCGTGACATTTTGGGCCGAACGAAATTTTTTTCTGTCATACATATGACACTTCTATGACGATAATTGTGACAAAACCCAGTATCATCATAGATGTGGTGGGCTCCTACTTCTATGACAAAAAATAATGACAGAAAATGGGCTTTTCGTCCTGGGCATTCTTTGGGTCGTCCATGACGGAAAAAACCGTGGTAGAAGCGAGGGCGAGGAAAATTTCGGGGAGTTCCCGGTTATGGTGGGAGGTCGGGGGCCGAGCGATGCTCGTTTCTCTCGTACACGTACGCGCATGTGTGCGAGGCGTTGGCTCTAACTGAACCCGAGTGAGGTGTTGGGCTCTAACTGAACCCGAGCGATTGCGCTGCAGGCTACGCGTTACTGAACCCGAGCGATCGATCGATGGCTGTTAACTGAACCCGATCGAGCGATTCCTTCGCTACTGCTACTAACTGAAGCCGATCGATGCTGCCTCTGGGATGAACAGTGAGCGTTGCAGGGGGGGGGGTTGGATGAACAGTGAGCGGTGGCGTTGCCTCTGGATGAATAGGACCCCGTGTGTGGTGGAGGGCTGGATGAATAGTAGACAGTGGAGGGGTGCCCGTGGAGGGTGGTTGAACCGGACCCCGTGGTGTGGAGGGCTGGATGAACAGTAGACAGCGGAGGGGTGCCCGTGGAGGGGTGGTTGAACAGTAGCCAGTGGAGTAGCGCATGGTGGAGGCCGGATGAACAGGAGCCCGTGAAGGCTGGAGGAGGTCGACGGTAGCCCGTGGAGGCTGGAGGAGGTCGACGGTGGAGATGAACAGTATCCCGTGGAGTCCCGTTTTGTGGTACGCCAGACCCCTCCCGATGAACAGGACCCCCGTTTCGACCGTAGCGCTCCAACACAAGTCTGTTTCGTCTATTTTGCGGTACGCCACACCCCTCCCGATGAAAATGACCCCCATTTCGTCCGTTTTGCGGTACGCCACACCCCTCCTGATCAACAGGACCCCCGTTTCGATCATAGGAGGTTCGTTTCCTCCGTTTTGCGGTACGCCAGACCCCTCCCGATCAACAGGACCCCGTTCCAAACATAGGAGGTCAGTTTCCTCCATTGTGCAGTACGCCAGGCCTCGTTTCCATCGCATGTTCCATCCAAGCCCTCCCGACACGACCACGCATTCCATTCCGACCCAGCCAGTTGGCTCCCACGCGTTCCGTTGCCTCCTGATGAACACGCCGCATTCCGTTGCCTCCCCATGAACACAAGGCATTCTGTTGCCTCCCCATGAACACGACGATGACGTTGTTTCTCCGTTCCGACCCAGCCATGTACACGAGCCCTAGCTGTACGTATGCGCGATTAGGCATTCGAGACCCCGCCCGTATGTACACATACGCGGCCGTATTTTCTTTCTTGCACCCTGGCCGCTGTACGTACGTGTACATGCTACGTGCGCGCCTCTACTACGACACGTACGTGCCTCTACTACGACACGTGCGCGCCTCTACATCCACCAGTATATATGTACGTACACGTTCACGACCAAAATGACAACGCTACGTACGCTTCGACCAGGTGGGTCCCGACTATCAGGCACTTCCTTGCCTGCGAAGATGTAGCTGGTGGGTCCGAGCAGTCAGGGGGGCGAATCGTTTTTTTGCCCGGACGCACTTCCTTGCGTGCAAAGATGTAGCTAGTGGGTCCCAGCAGTCAGGGGGAAAAGTTTTTTTCGCGAAATACAGTGGCCCGTCCGATGGGTCCCAGCTGTCAGGTGGAGGAATCATTATTTTCCGCGTAATAAGGAGGCACTTCCTTGCTGCGGCCGTGGACCCAGCTGTCAGCCTCTCCACGTACAGTCCACGTCCGATAGAATTCGTTCGTTGACCACGTTGACCATGCCGCGCCGAGAGCACCAGGGCGGTGGACGACGGTGAGGCCTAGGAAGGGGACGACGGGGAGCCGGGGAAGACGCGGAAGTGAAAGCCCGCACGGAGAGGAGTACGAGGGTTCACTGGTTCGGCTGCGGTGTGAGGCTGCCGTCGCAGCAGGGCTTGGCCAGCGGTGGGAATAGTAGGGGGCGGTGAGGCCTCCGCGGCAGCACAGCCGGCCACAGGAGGCAGGAGCATGCGGCATGACCGACACTGCTTTGGGCGGCTGGAGCAAGAAGACCAAAGGTTGAAGAAGCACTACCACCGTTGGATGGACATCGTACGGTCACTGGAGCTAGAATCATTCATATTGACTAAAGTTGACAAAGGCCCCCATCCCAGTCAACTTAGTAGGCCCACAAGTCAGCCTCCCACGATGGTAGGTCCCAGCTAGCAGGGGGAGTGTCGGTGTCAAAACCGGCGAATCTCGGGTAGGGGGTCCCGAACTGTGCGTCTAAGGCGGATGGTAACAGGAGGCAGGGAACACGATGTTTTACCCAGGTTCGGGCCCTCTTGATGGAGGTAAAACCCTACGTCCTGCTTGATTTATTCTTGATGATATGAGTATTACAAGAGTTGATCTACCACGAGATTGGAGAGGCTAAACCCTAGAAGCTAGCCTATGGTATGATTGTATGTTATTCTATGGACTAAACCCTCCGGTTTATATAGACACCTGAGAGGGTTAGGGTTACACAAGGTCGGCTACAACGGAGGAGATATCCATATCCGTACTGCCTGGCTTGCCTTCTACGCCAAGTAGAGTCCCACCCGGACACGAGACGAAGTCTTCAATCTTGTATCTTCATAGTCTAACAGTTTGGCCAAAGGATATAGTCCGGTTGTCCGGAGACCCCCTAATCCAGGACTCCCTCAGTAGCCCCTGAACGGGCTTCAATGACGATGAGTCCGGCGCGTAGTATTGTCTTCAGCATTGCAAGGCGGGTTCCTCCTCCGAATACACCACGGAAAAATCTGAATACAATGATAGTGTCTGACCCTGCAAAATAAGTTCCACATACCACCGTAGAGAGAATAATATTTCCACAAATCTAATCTGTTGACTTATTTTGGCAACATGACATTAAGCCATGGCCCAATGATTATTCGAACTGTTTTTCTTCAACCAGCTCCACACATAACGCGAGGCGGTTTGTTGACACGTCTTGTGAAAGCAGAGATCGTGTTCCCCTAATTACGGGATTCTCATCAATACGGTCGTGGGTAACCCAACCGTGCCTAGGACTCCTAGATTTTAGGCAAGTCCCAAATGGCCACTAGGAGGACGCTTGATATTCACCCTCTTTATAAAGGGACAAGGCTTTTACTTTTTCCCCTCCCGTGCTCAATCGAATCCTTCCCCCGCCTCGAGTTCTAACACCCAAAGCCAAGTCAGGTGCTTCAGACCTTCAATCATGTCCGGATCTAGCCTTCAAGGCTGGTGGATGCCCTCCTCCATTACGGAAGATGATATCAAGAAGTTGAGGGAGGCCAGATACCTGACTGCCGAGGTTTTGCATCGGCTGCCTGCCCGAGGGCAGGTCGTCCCTACTCCTGAACCCAACAAGAACGTTGTGTTCATCTCCCACTTCCTCCGAGGTCTAGGCCTCACTCTGGATCCCTTCGTTAGGGGTTTGATGTTCTATTATGGGCTAGATTTCCACGATCTAGACCTGGACTCCTTTCTCCACATCTCGGCATTTATTGTCATATGTGAGGCCTTCCTCCGCATTACCCCTCACTTCGGCCTGTGGCTCAAGACCTTTGACATGAAGCCGAAGATGGTCGAGGGGCAGCATGTAGCGTGCGGAGGCGCATTAATAAGAAAGATCGCTGGAGCTCCATGGCCAAAGGGTTCCTTTCCAAAGGTGTCCGGATTATGGCAACGGGAGTGATTTTACATCACAACTCCCAGAAGTGCCAAGTGGGTGGCTCCCCCTGCTTTCCGCTCGGGCCCTCCACCACAACTGATGTCATGGACTAGCAGAGGGTTGAGCTGGGGTCCAGCCAAGGACGTGCCTATACTGCAAAGCCGCATTCAAGATCTCTTCGAAGGAGATTTCAGTCTGGTTACGGTGGTGCAAGTCATGCTGGTTCGTCGAGTCCAGCCTTGCAAATGCCGGCCCCTCCGCATGTGGGAGTTCAACCCAGAAGGACCGCGCACTATTCAGAATTTCCTCGGCCTGACGCGCGAGGAGATGTATAAATCATTCTTTGGACCCCAAATAGAGTGTCCGGATACTACCGAGGACGTGGGCCTGAGCAGCAACCGCACCGCCGACCAAGTAAGTAATCCTCCAGCCGAACACACCGTCTTTCATTTATCATGACGTCATTCTGAGAAATCGCTCTTTGACCAGGACTGGCTAACAAAGGCGAAGATGATTCAGTGTTCGCCCCCCCTTCCTGAGGGTTTGGACAATCCGGTACTGGAGAAGATGCTCGAGCTAGCACCTTGCCCGGAGCCCTCAAAGGAAGATAAAGGTGGGAATAATGAGGGCGAAAGCGGGCCCCCATCGCTACCAATTCCAACCGAGGGAATGAGCGCCTCCGTGAAGGAGGATAGCCAAGGGGAAGAATCTGACCTTCTCTCGCTTCGGGGAAGGAAGAGGACTGCCTCTGAAGATCCGAAAACCAAGGTTTCCAAACGGGAGAAGAAATCTCCACCAGAGGGTCCTGCCTTGGAGGGTGCTCTTGCCGCACAAAGTCCGCGCGGGGATCAGCCCTCTAACGAGCTGTAAGTAATCAAAAAGTAATTTAATAGTGAAGATACACTACCTTACCTCTGAGGAAAATAACCGAAGCATTTATCTTGCAGTTCGGATCTCTGCCCTTCTCAGCAAAGCTCCTCTTCGGGGGATCTTCTTCCAGAGATGATGGAGAGCGAAACGCCTCCCCCGGACTCCTCCGCTCAAGAAGCGGGCGACCTTGAAGTGTCTTCTCGGAGGGCCTCCCCGGATCCGGTGAGGCCAGAAGATAATCCTATGGTCACCCGAAGTCCCCAGTGTCTGGCTCTTGAAGAGAGAAAACAGAAGAGTTCGACACCGTCTGGTATGCCGTCGGACGTACCGAGGGGGCTGTTGGAGCGAGCGGCCATCTCAGAAGAACACCGTATGTTGATGGGTACGTTGATGGAAAGAATTTCGTCCGCCGAAAGCGGGTTGCATGAAGCCTTTATGAGTCTACTGACGGGCTTTGAGGTACGTGAAATGATATACTTTTTGATAGTACCGCACATTTTTAGGTGTGCCTTGCGTAGAAAGTAGCCCCTGAGACTCCGGTTGTCGTCGAGAACGGCGGCGATCAGAGGATCGTAGTCCCAGGTAATAACCAAACTGCCTTCATGTGTAGGTGGTTGAAGCTCTGGTGACTAGCCGGACTAATGAGTTTGCCGAACTAAAGCAGCAACTGGATGCGGCAGATGCCGACATCGAGCTTGTTAACAAGCAGCTTGACGAGGCACAGGGTAAGTGATGTTTTCTGGTGAATGTCACATAGGAAGAGCAGCGTAACGCCAGTATCTTTAATATGTTGTGACTGCAGATGGAGCTGCCACCGTGGAGAACCTTCGGGCGGAACTTGCCCGAGCCAAGGAACAAGCAAGAATTAGTAATGCGGCCGCTTTAAAGGCGGCTGAAGAGTTAAGGGACGAAAAGGCTGCACATTGCGAGAGCAAAGATAAAATGGCCAAGATGGCTGTAAAGTTAAGAGACACTGTCGACCATTGCCAGTTCCTTGAAGAAGAGAACCGAGCGAAGGCGACAGACCTCGAAAAGGCCACGATGGCGGCCAAAGACACCCGCTCTGCCATGAGGGCAAAGAAGGAAGAGCTGCGTGAAGCTGGTGATATTGTGGCTGGGAAGCCCTTTTTGCTGTGGAGGAAGTTCGGAGATCCGCGGTATGCCCCTCTGGATCGGCTGTGGAGTTCGGCAGACGCATATCTGGATTTGACGGCGAGTGTTGTCGATGCGGCCGAATACTTCCGAGATCAAATAGATCGTGAAGTGGACAAGCTATTCTAGTCGCAGTTTAACGTTCCAGAGTGTCCGCTTCCACTAACTGATTGGCTTGCCGAATGGGCCGAACTCAATAGATTGTCCGGACTTGCCATGAGGTCCATCGTAGATCATCTGTGGCCGGAAAAGCCAAAGCCGCACAGCTATTTCAGCTTAGTGCAGCAGTTCCTTGGTGCGGTGCCGCGCATCAATGCGATGAAGAGGTCAGTGTGCATAGAAGGCTCGCAGATGGCCCTTGCCCGTGTCAAAGCATACTGGGCGGAGATGGATGCTACCACTGTTGCAGCGCAGGGTTCGGCCATAGGCCGAGTGGCTGCCGAGCACTATTTTGAAGAAGTTCTTGAGGGTGCTCGTTTGATAGAGGCCCAGTGCTCGAAGAATATTATGTTTGAGTGACATGTATTCCCATTGTAAAAACAATGTTTTATGAAATTTATCAAGACTGTATTTATACTTTTTCCCGAAAGTAATATGATGCCTCCTGTGCGGCTGTTTATGTATACATGTGTATAACCTGAAATATTACAGTCGTCGGCTTCGGCCCCCATGCATATAATGCGGGGGTGTTCTCAAAAGACGCGTATTCACACTTAATCCAATGTCTTGGTCCTAATAAGGAGGTGATGGCGCAGCGAACTAGGCAACCGGACTATAATGCTTTAACACTTTCACTTAGCCATAGGAGTTTGACAGTGGGGCTACTATATAGCCCCTGGTGGCTCCGCACTCATCCGAATTCGGGGTGCGTACATGCCTGGCCGACAAACGGCCCTTCGTTAAGGCGGAGGAATTCTAACATTCCGATAAGTCATCGAGTGGTTGACCAGTCTCACGCTATATCATGACAGTCAGTTTTCGGCTTTCTCTACTGAGGTGCTCGTCTGGATGAACCAGCGCACAATCGCAGTAGTTCTCCTGGTGCCGCCTTAGCCGATAGAGCGGAACATAAGGCAGCAAAACACAGGAGCCGGGCAAACCCAACATTTGACCAAAGACATGATTCGGAGCTGATACATATAAGGCCAAACTCGCGACGCCGAACACTCCCTAAGGTATTCGGTCTTTATGATGTAAACCGGGCCTAAACAGTGCCCTTTGTAAGAAGCCCCTGGTGTCCAGGTACGTGCATTATTCTGACATGGCCACATGCCAAGACGTCAGCATCCTTCTCAATAGTAATGAGAATCTGAGGGATGTGTATCAACAAGAGACAGTAAGAAAGGTTTACACAGGGTCTTAATCTAAAAAGAATCCTTGGAACGGATCCCTGCTGCACGTCTGCGCCTGTGTCTCCATTGTGCCGTATCCTGGGCGGGTGTAGCAGGATGGTCATCTGTAAAAGAGAGGAACTTAGGTGAAAAGTTGTCGTGCAAAAAGGTAGGTTTAAAGAACCATGTATAATTCGAGATGAGTAAAAATTGCCACTTGTCTACGTGCGTTGAGCCCCTTGTATTTGTAATAGGGGTGTGGCCATCAAACCTGTATGAACTACATATAGCTGCATCGGACTCGTCTAACCGTGTCCGTAGTCTTGACGACCTATCGAATGCTTTAGGTGGTCAGGCCGTGTTAGTGTGCGGCTGCCAAGGCAGCCGCACTCTCTACGGCGCGCAGGGATCGCTCAATATTTCCATTTACTATAATGACGCCACGTGGACCGGGCATCTTAAGCGTGAGGGAAGCATAATGTGGTATTGCATTAAAGCGAGCGAAAGCTTCGCGTCCAAGTAGTGCTTGATAGCCACTTTGGAACGGAGCAATGTGGAAGGTTCAATTTTCACTATGAAAGTTATCGGGGAAGCCAAATATAACATCTAGTAGCAGGGAGCCAATGCAATGAGCCCCTGGGCCTGGCGTTACTCCTTTGAAGGTAGTATTGCTGTGGCAAATTTTCGTTGGGTCTATCCCCATTTTGCGGACTGTGTCCTGATATATCAGGTTTAGATTGCTGCCACCGTCCATCAGGACTCGTGTGAAGAGGTATCCATCAATTATTGGGTCTAATACCAAGGCAGCCCATCCTGCACGTCGGATACTTGCTGAGTAATCCCGATGGTCGAAAGTGATCGGTTGAGACGACCAGTGGCAGGACTCCGCGGTGATAGGCCCTTGGGCATATTTCTCTGGGAGTTGGGAGTGCCGCTTTGTTTCTCCCCGTGATCACGTGTAACACGTTTACTGTTTTGACTTCTAGTGGAAATTTCTTTTGTTCCCCAATGTCTTGCTTGAGAGGCTCATCCTCGTCTTCGCTTGGTGTTGAAGGAAATATGCCCTAGAGGCAATAATAAAGATATTATTTATTTCCTTATATCATGATAAATGTTTATTATTCATGCTAGAATTGTATTAACCGGAAACATAATACATGTGTGAATACATAGACAAACAGAGTGTCACTAGTATGCCTCTACTTGACTAGCTCGTTAATCGAAGATGGTTATGTTTCCTAACCATAAACAAAAGAGTTGTTATTTGATTAACGGGATCACATCATTAGGAGAATGATGTGATTGACATGACCCATTCCATTAGCTTAGCACCCGATCGTTTAGTATGTTGCTATTGCTTTCTTCATGACTTATACATGTTCCTATGACTATGAGATTATGCAACTCCCGTTTGCCAGAGGAACACTTTGTGTGCTACCAAACGTCACAACGTAACTGGATGATTATAAAGGAGCTCTACAGGTGTCTCCAAATGTACATGTTGGGTTGGCGTATTTCGAGATTAGGATTTGTCACTCCGATTGTCGGAGAGGTATCTCTGGGCCCTCTCGGTAATGCACATCACATAAGCCTTGCAAGCATTGTGACTAATGAGTTAGTTGCAGGATGATGGATTACGGAACGAGTAAAGAGACTTGCCGATAATGAGATTGAACTAGGTATTGGATACCGACGATCGAATCTCGGGCAAGTAACATACCGATGACAAAGGGAACAACGTATGTTGTTATGCGGTCTGACCGATAAAGATCTTCGTAGAATATGTAGGAGCCAATATGAGCATCCAGGTTCCGCTATTAGTTATTGACCGGAGACGTGTCTTGGTCATGTCTACATTGTTCTCGAACCCGTAGGGTCCGCACGCTTAAGGTTTCGATGACAGTTATATTATGAGTTTATGAGTTTTGATGTACCGAAGTTAGTTCGGAGTCCCGGATGTGATCACGGACATGACGAGGAGTCTCAAAATGGTTGAGACATAAAGATTGATATATAGGATGGCTATATTCGGACACCGGAAGTGTTCCGGGTGATTTCGGAGAAAACCGGAGAGCCGGAGGGTTACCGGAACCCCCCGGGAGAAGTAATGGGCCATATGGGCCTTAGTGGAGAGAGAGAGGGGCAGCCAAAGGTGGGCCGCGCGCCTCCTCCCCCTGGTCCGAATTGGATTAGGAGAGGGGGGGCGGCGCCCCCCTTTCCTTCTCCCTCCCCACTTCTTTCCCCCTCCTAGTAGGAGTCCTACTCCTACTAGGAGGAGGATTCCTCCTTGGCGCGCCATAGGGGCCGGCCGGCCTCCTCCCCTTGATCCTTTATATACGGGGGCAGGGGGCACCCCTAGACACACAAGTTGATCCACATGATCATATTCTTAGCCGTGTGTGGTGCCCCCTTCCACCATAGTCCTCGATAATATTGCAGCGGTGCTTAGGCGAAGCCCTGCGACGGTAGTACGCCACGCCGTCGTGCTGACGGAACTCTTCCCCGAAATTTTGCTGGATTGGAGTCCGGGGATCGTCATCGAGCTGAACGTGTGCAAGAACTCGGAGGTGCCGTAGTTTCGGTGCTTGATCGGTCGGGCCGTGAAGACGTACGACTATATCAACCAAGTTAACGCTTCCGTTGTCAATCTACAAGGGTAAGTAGATCATACTCTCCCCTCTCGTTGCTATGCATCACCATGATCTTGCGTGTGCGTAGGAAATTTTTTGAAATTACTACGAAACCCGACAGTGGTATCAGAGCCTAGGTTTTATATGTTGATGTTATATGCACGAGTAGAACACAAGTGAGTTGTGGGCGATATAAGTCATACTGCTTACCAGTATGTCATACTTTGGTTCGGCGGTATTGTTGGACGAAGCGGCCCGGACCGACATTACGCGTACGCTTACGTGAGACCGGTTCTCCCGACGTGCTTTGAACATAGGTGGCTTGTGGGTGACAGTTTCTCCAACTTTAGTTGAACCGAGTGTGGCTACGCCCGGTCCTTGCGAAGGTTAAAACAGCACCAACTTGACAAACTATCGTTGTGGTTTTGATGTGTAGGTAAGATTGGTTCTTGCTTAAGCCCATAGCAGCCACGTAAAACTTGCAACAACAAAGTAGAGGATGTCTAACTTGTTTTTGCAGGGCATGTTGTGATGTGATATGGTCAAAACATGATACTAAATTTTATTGTATGAGATGATCATGTTTTGTAACCGAGTTATCGGCAACTGGCAGGAGCCATATGGTTGTCGCTTTATTGTATGCAATGCAATCGCGCTATAATGCTTTACTTTATCACTAAGCGGTAGCGATAGTCGTGGAAGCATAAGATTGGCGAGACGACAACGATGCTACGATGGAGATCAAGGTGTCACGCCGGTGACGATGGTGATCATGACGGTGCTTCAAAGATGGAGATCACAAGCACAAGATGATGATGGCCATATCATATCACTTATATTGATTGCATGTGATGTTTATCTTTTATGCATCTTATCTTGCTTTGATTGACGGTAGCATTTTAAGATGATCTCTCACTAATTATCAAGAAGTGTTCTCCCTGAGTATGCACCGTTGCGAAAGTTCTTCGTGCTGAGACACCACGTGATGATCGGGTGTGATAGGCTCTACGTTCAAATACAACGGGTGCAAAACAGTTGCACACACGGAATACTCAGGTTAGAGGGATGTCTATCTAAGTGGGAGTTCTTAAGTAATATGATTAATTGAACTTAAATTTATCATGAACTTAGTCCTAGTAGTATTTTGCAAATTATGTTGTAGATCAATAGCTCGCGTTGTTGCTTCCCTGTGTTTATTTTGATATGTTGCTAGAGAAAATTGTGTTGAAAGATGTTAGTAGCAATGATGCGGATTGGATCCGTGATCTGAGGTTTATCCTCATTGCTGCACAGAAGAATTATGTCCTTGATGCACCGCTAGGTGACGGACCTATTGCAGGAGCAGATGCAGACGTTATGAACGTTTGGCTAGCTCAATATGATGACTACTTGATAGTTTAGTGCACCATGCTTAATGGCTTAGAATCGGGACTTCAAAGACGTTTTGAACGTCATGGAGCATATGAGATGTTCCAGGAGTTGAAGTTAATATTTCAAGCAAATACCCGAGTTGAGAGATATGAAGTCTCCAACAAAGTTCTATAGCTAAAAGATGGAGGAGAATCGCTCAACTAGTGAGCATGTGCCCAGATTGTCTGAGTACTACAATCGCTTGAATCAAGTGGGAGTTAATCTTCCAGATAAGATAGTGATTGACAGAATTCTCTAGTCACTATCACCAAGTTAGTAGAACTTCGTGATGAACTATGATATGCAAGGGATAACGGAAACGATTCCCAAGCTCTTCGTAATGCAGAAATTGACGAAGGTAGAAATCGAGAAAAACATCAAGTGTTGATGGTAGACAAGACCACTAGTTTCAAGAAAAGGGCAGAGGGAAGAAGGGGAACTTCAAGAAGAACAGCAAGCAAGTTGCTGCTCAAGTGAAGAAGCCCAAGTCTGGTCCTAAGCCTGAGACTAAGTGCTTCTACTGCAAAGGGACTGGTCACTGGAAGTGGAACTACCCCAAGTGATTGGTGGATAAGAAGGATGGCAAAGTGAACATAAGTATATTTGATATACATGTTATTGATGTGTACTTTACTAGTGTTTATAGCAACCCCTCAGTATTTGATACTAGTTCAGTTGCTAAGATTAGTAACTCGAAATGGGAGTTGCAGAATAAACAGAGACTAGTTAAGGGTGAAGTGACGATGTGTGTTGGAAGTGGTTCCAAGATTGATATGATCATCATCGCACACTCCCTACACTTTCGGAATTAGTGTTGAACCTGAATAAGTGTTATTTGGTGTTTGCGTTGAGCATGAATATGATTTGATCATGTTTATTGTAATACGGTTATTCATTTAAGTTAGAGAATAATTGTTGTTCTATTTACATGAATAAAACCTTATATGGTTACACACCCAATGAAAATAGTTCGTTGGATCTCGATCGTAGTGATACACATAATCATAAATTTGAAACCAAAAGATGCAAAGTTAATAATGATAGTGCAACTTATTTGTAGCACTGCCGTTTAGGTCATATTGGTGTAAAGTGCATGAAGAAACTCCATGCTGATGGGATTTTGGAATCACTTGATTATGAATCACTTGATGCTTGCGAACCATGCCTCATGGGCAAGATGACTAAGACTCCGTTCTCCGGAGCGAGCAACTGACTTATTGGAAATAATGCATACTGATGTATGCGGTCCGATGAGTGTTAAGGCTCACGGCAAGTATCGTTATTTTCTGAACTTCACAGATGATTTGAGCAGATATGGGTATATCTACTTGATGAAACATAAGTCTGAAACATTTGAAAAGTTCAAAGAATTTCAGAGTGAAGTGGAAAAACATCGTGACAAGAAAATAAAGTTTCTACGATCTGATCGCGGAGACAAATATTTGAGTTACGAGTTTGGTCTTCAATTAAAACAATGTGAAATAGTTTCACAAACTCATGCCACATGGAACACCATAGCATAATGGTGTGTCCGAACGTCATAACCGTACTTTATTGGATATAGTGCAATCTATAATGTCTCTTACCGATCTACCACTATCGTTTTGGGGTTATGCATTAGAGACAGCTGCATTCACATTAAAAGGGCACCATCTAAATCTGTTGAGACGACACCGTATGAACTATGGTTTGGCAAGAAACCAAAGTTGTCGTTTCTTAAAGTTTGGGGTGGCAATGCTTATGTGAAAAAGTTTCATCCTGATGAGCTCAAACCCAAATCGGAAAAATGTGTCTTCATAGGATACCCAAAAAGTTACTGTTGGGTACACCTTCTATCACAGAACCAAAGGCAAGACATTCGTTGCTAAGAATGGATCATTTCTAGAGAAGGAGGTTCTCTCGAAAGAAGTGAGTGGGAGGAAAGTAGAACTTGATAAGGTAATTGTACCTTCTCCCTTATTGGAAAGTAGTTCATCACAGAAATCTGTTCCTGTGACTACTACACCAATTAGTGAGGAAGCTAATGATGATGATCATGTAACTTTAGATCAAGTTACTACCGAATCTCGTAGGTAAACCAGAGTGAGATCCGCACCAGAGTGGTACGGTAATCCTGTTCTGGAGGTCATGCTACTTGACCATGACGAACCTACAAACTATGAAGAAGCGATGGTGAGCCCAGATTCCGCAAAATGGCTTGAGGCCATGAAATCTGAGATGGGATCCATGTATGAGAACAAAGTATGGACTTTGGTTGACTTGCCCGATGATCGGCAAGCCATTGATAATAAATGGATCTTCAAGAGGAAGACAGACACTGATAGTAGTGTTACTATCTACAAAGCTAGAATTGTCGCAAAAGTTTTCGACAAGTTCAAGGTGTTGACTACGATGAGAGTTTCTCACTCGTATCTATGCTTAAGTCTGTCCGAATCATGTTAGCAATTGCTGCATTTTATGAAATCTGGCAAATGGATAAACAAAACTGCATTCCATAATAGATTTATTGAAGAAGAGTTGTATATGATACAACCAGAAGGTTTTGTCAATCCTAAAGGTGCTAACAAAATATGCAAGCTCCAGCGATCCATCTATGGACTGGTGCAAGCATCTTGGAGTTGGAATATACGCTTTGATAAGTTGATCATAGCATATAGTTTTATACAGACTTGAGATGAAGCCTGTATTTACAAGAAAGTGAGTGGGAGCACTACAACATTTCTGATAAGTATATGTGAATGACATATTGTTGATCGGAAATAATGTAGAATTATTCTGCAAAGCATAAAGGAGTGTTTGAAAGGAATTTTCCAAAGAAAGACCTCAGTGAAGCTGCTGACATATTGAACATCAAGATCTATAGAGATAGATCAAGACGCTTGATAAGTTTTTTTTCAATGAGTACATACCTTGACAAGATTTTGAAGTAGTTCAAAATAGAACAGTCAAAGAAAGAGTTCTTGTCTGTGTTACAAGGTGTGAAATTGAGAAAGACTCAAAACCCGACCACGATAGAAGATAGAAAGAGAATGAAAGTCATTCCCTATGCCTCAGCCATAGGTTCTATAAAGTATGCCATGCTATGTACCAGATCTATTGTATACCCTACACTGATTTTGGCAAGGTAGTACAATAGTGATCTAGGAGTAGATCACTGGACAGCGGTCAAAATTATCCTTAGTGGAATAAGGATATGTTTCTCGATTATGGAGGTGACAAAAAGGTTCGTCGTAAAGGGTTACGTCGATGCAAGTTTTGACACTAATCCAGATGACTCTAAGTCTCAATCTGGATACATATTGAAAGTGGGAGCAATTAGCTAGAGTAGCTCTGTGCAGAGCATTGTTGACATAGAAATTTGCAAAATACATATGGATCTGAATGTGGCAGACCCGTTGACTAAACTTCTCTCACAAGCAAAACATGATCACTTTTTGGGTCTTAATCACATAGCGATGTGAACTAGATTATTGAATCTAGTAAACCCTTTGGGTGTTAGTCACATGGAGATGTGAACCAATCACATAAAGATGTGAACTATTGATGTTAAATCACATGGCGATGTGATCTAGATTATTGACTCTAGTGCAAGTGGGAGACTGAAGGAAATATGCCCTAGAGGCAATAATAAAGATATTATTTATTTCCTTATATCATGATAAATGTTTATTATTCATGCTAGAATTGTATTAACCGGAAACATAATACATGTGTGAATACATAGACAAACAGAGTGTCACTAGTATGCCTCTACTTGACTAGCTCATTAATCGAAGATGGTTATGTTTCCTAACCATAAAAAAAGAGTTGTTATTTGATTAACGGGATCACATCATTAGGAGAATGATGTGATTGACATGACCCATTCCATTAGCTTAGCACCCGATCATTTAGTATGTTGCTATTGCTTTCTTCATGACTTATACATGTTCCTATGACTATGAGATTATGCAACTCCCGTTTGTCGGAGGAACACTTTGTGTGCTACCAAACATCACAACGTAACTGGGTGATTACAAAGGAGCTCTACAGGTGTCTCCAAAGGTAGATGTTGGGTTGGCGTATTTCGAGATTAGGATTTGTCACTCCGATTGTCGGAGAGGTATCTCTGGGCCCTCTCGGTAATGCACATCACATAAGCCTTGCAAGCATTGCGACTAATGACTTAGTTGCGGGATGATGGATTATGGAACGAGTAAAGAGACCTGCCGGTAACGAGATTGAACTAGGTATTGGATACCGACGATCGAATCTCGGGCAAGTAACATACCGATGACAAAGGGAACAACGTATGTTGTTATGCGGTCTGACCGATAAAGATCTTCGTAGAATATGTAGGAGCCAATATGAGCATCCAGGTTCCGCTATTGGTTATTGACCGGAGACGTGTCTCGGTCATGTCTACATTGTTCTCGAGCCCGTAGGGTCCGCACGCTTAAGGTTTCGATGACAGTTATGTTATGAGTTTATGAGTTTTGATGTACCGAAGTTAGTTCGGAGTCCCAGATGTGATCACGGACATGACGAGGAGTCTTGAAATGGTCGAGACATAAAGATTGATATATAGGATGGCTATATTCGGACACCGGAAGTGTTCCGGGTGATTTCGGAGAAAACCGGAGAGCCGGAGGGTTACCGGAACCCCCCGGGAGAAGTAATGGGCCATATGGGCCTTAGTGGAGAGAGAGAGGGGCAGCCAAAGGTGGGCCGCGCGCCTCCTCCCCCTGGTCCGAATTGGACTAGGAGAGGGGGGGCGGCGCCCCCCTTTCCTTCTCCCTCTCCACTTCTTTCCCCTCCTAGTAGGAGTCCTACTCCTACTAGGAGGAGGATTCCTCCTTGGCGCGCCATAGGGGCCGGCCGGCCTCCTCCCCTTGATCCTTTATATACGGGGGCAGGGGGCACCCCTAGACACACAAGTTGATCCACGTGATCATATTGTTAGCCGTGTGCGGTGCCCCCTTCCACCATAGTCCTCGATAATATTGTAGTGGTGCTTAGGCGAAGCCCTGTGACGGTAGTACATCAAGATCTTCACTATGCCGTCGTGCTGACGGAACTCTTCCCCGACACTTTGCTGGATCGGAGTCCGGGGATCGTCATCGAGCTGAACGTGTGCTAGAACTCGGAGGTGCCGTAGTTTCGGTGCTTGATCGGTCGGGCCGTGAAGACGTATGACTACATCAACCAAGTTAACGCTTCCGTTGTCAATCTACAAGGGTACGTAGATCATACTCTCCCCTCTTGTTGCTATGCATCACCATGATCTTGCGTGTGCGTAGGAATTTTTTTGAAATTACTACGAAACCCGACAGGTGTATCCTCCCCCTTGTGTACGACGTTGAGCTTGTCGGACTGCTTGAAGACCCAACATTCTCTGTGGGTATGATTAGCGGGTTTACCAGGGGTGCTATGGATTTGACATATTTGGTCCAGAATTTTGTTTATGCTGGACAGTTCGACTCTGCTGCCCTTAGAGTGCGGCTTTTGCTGACCTGGCCGAGAGCTTCTGAATCCGGCATTTACCGCCATGCTCTTCGGGTTGTTTTCTTTATTCCGGCGCTTATTATTTTTGCTGCATCGTGATTTCCCATTTCCATCTCTAACTTCGGATGTACTTGGGTCACTGGTGCTACATCGGGCTAGCCAGCTGTCCTCGCCCGCGTAAAAGCGGGTCATGAGGCTTGTTAATGTTGCCATTGTTCTCGGCTTTTCTTGGCCGAGGTGTCTAGCAAGCCATTCGTCTCGGACGCTGTGTTTGAAAGCTGCCAAGGCTTCGGTGTCCGGACAGACGACTATTTGGTTCTTTTTAGTAAGAAACCTGTTCCAAAGCTTTCGGGCTGACTCTCCGGGCTGTTGAGTTATATGACTTAAATCGTCCGCATCCGGAGGTCGGACATAAGTCCCTCGAAAATTAGCCCGAAAAGCGTCTTCGATCTCTTCCCAGCTTCCAATGGAGCTTTCAGGGAGGCTTTTAAGCCAGTGCCGAGCTGGCCCTTTGAGTTTGAGGGGTAAATACTTAATGGCGTGGAGATCTTCTCCTCGAGCCATATGGATATGGAGGATATAGTCCTCAATCCAGACCCCAGGGTCTGTTGTTCCGTCGTATGCCTCTATGTTTACGGGTTTGAATCCCTCTGGAAATTCATGGTCCAGCACCTCGTCGGTGAAACATAGGGGGTGTGCGGCACCCCTGTATCTGGGTGTACCGCGTTGTTCGGATGTTTGTTGTGTTGCATCATATGCTGGAGCGCGCTTGCGTGGTCCATAGATGGATCTGGTTGCGCCGTCCTTTTGATGCGAGCCCTCGCGTGGATCGCATCTTGGCTTATGTGTGGCGTTGCTTGCTGCTCTATGTTTGCCGTGAGGTCGTCTATCCGGCTAGATGGCCGTTTTAATTTTTGGTTGCGGGGGATCTAAGGCCTCCTCATCGAATTCAGGTAGCAACTTTCGCTTCGGGTAGCTCTTGGTGGGGCGATTACCGCCGTACTTCGCTGTTGTGTTGAGTACTTTACTCCATCTGATTCTGAGTGTGTCTTGCGCAGCCTTGAGCCTTTGCTTCTGCTTTTTTAGACTCCTCGCGGTGGCAACAATCCTTTGACGGGCATTCTGTTGCTCCGGGTGTCTGTCCGGTGTGATGTCGTCCGGACTATTATCTTTGATAGAGTCGGGTTGTTCGGTTTGATTCTCCGTGTTGCCGTGGTCCAGCGATGGTTCACCCTGCTCTAATGCTGGGTCTATATGATCATTGTTTCTGGCGAGGCGGGATTTGGAGCGGCGCTTACACCACCGCTTTGACTGCTTCTCGAGGGGACAACCCTTCGCTGCGTCCTTCTGTTCCTCGTCGTAGTTTTCTTTTGGTGTGTCCACCATGTATACGTCATGTGATGAAGTGGGCGTCCAATGCCCTGTGGGCAGTGGTTCCTGTTCGTCTCCTGCATCGTCGTCCATACTGTCGATGTCTTTGGAGTCGAAGTCGAGCATGTTGGTTAAGTCATCGACAGTGGCTACTAAGTGGGTGGTGGGTGGGCGGCGAATTTCTTCGTCATCCGCATCCCAATCCTGCCGGACATAGTTCGGCCAGGACTCTCCTGACAGGGAGAGAGACTTTAATGAAGTCAGTATGTTGTCGAAGGGCGAGTGCTGAAAGATATCCGCGGAGGTGAACTCCATGATTGGCGCCCGGTCGGATTTGATAGGCACGGGCGCAGGCGGCTCGGAGTTCGTGGCCGGGGAAGGATCCGGCAATTTGGCAACACGACTCTCGTGAAGGGTAAGGTCGATATTCGGCTCGATCGCCGCTGAGGATACGGCCTCTGTGACGGGGTCTATCCACCCGTCCATGGATGGCGTAACTGGCTCCGAATTGAGGCTCGGAGCGGCTGCCGGTGCGAATTCCTGAATACGGCCCAGTGATAGAGCTAAATCGTGCTCATCGTGACCGCGTGGCGCACAAGGCAGGGGCTCGAATCCGTCGAAGATCAAGCCTCCATGGATATCGGCCGTGTAATTTAAGCTTCTAAACCTGACCTGATGGCCAGGGGCATAGCTTTCGATCTACTCCAGATGGCCAAGCAAGTTGGCCCGCAGTGCGAAGCCGCCGAACACAAAGATCTGTCCGGGGAGAAAAGTCTCACCCTCGACTGCATTGCTATCAATGATCGCAAGAGCCATCAAGCCTAACAGCAACGACACAGAGGAACTCTCACTAAAAGCACCAATGTCGATGTCAAAACCGGCGGATCTCGGGTAGGGGTCCCGAACTATGCGTCTAAGGCGGATGGTAACAGGAGGCAGGGAACATGATGTTTTACCCAGGTTCGGGCCCTCTTGATGGAGGTAAAACCCTACGTCCTGCTTGATTTATTCTTGATGATATGAGTATTACAAGAGTTGATCTACCACGAGATTGGAGAGGCTAAACCCTAGAAGCTAGCCTATGGTATGATTGTATGTTATTCTACGGACTAAACCCTCCGGTTTATATAGACACCTGAGAGGGTTAGGGTTACACAAGGTCGGCTACAACGGAGGAGATATCCATATCCGTACTGCCTGGCTTGCCTTCTACGCCAAGTAGAGTCCCACCCGGACACGAGACGAAGTCTTCAATCTTGTATCTTCATAGTCTAACAGTCCGGCCAAAGGATATAGTCCGGCTGTCCGGAGACCCCCTAATCCAGGACTCCCTTAGGGAGTATTCATTTTTTTGTGCGTAATAAGGAGGCACTTCCGGTGGGTCTGAGCTGACAGCGGGGGGAACGTTTTTTCACGAAATACGCTGGCCCGTCCGGTGGGTCCCAGCAGTCAGGGGGGAAACGTTTTTTCGTGAAATAAGGTGGCCCGTCCGGTGGGTCCCTGCTGTCAGGTGGAGGAATAATTATTTTTCACGTAATAAGGAGGCACTTCCTTGCGGCCGCCTGGACCCAGCTGTCAGCCTCTCCACATACAGTACTCTTCCGATGGAAGTCGGTCATTGACCACGTTGACCACGCCGCGCTGAGAGCACCAGGGCGGTGGTCTGAACGAGGGCGAGGCCTAGGAAGGGGACGATGCGGAGCCAGGGAAGACGCAGCAGTGGAAGCCCGCGCGAAGAGGAGTACGAGGGTTCACTGGTTCGGCTGCGGTGTGAGGCTGCCGTCGCTGTAGAATAACAGGGGGTGTGGGTGAGTAGAGGTATGGACTGGCCAGCGGTGGGAGTAGTACAGGGCTGTGAGGCCTCCGCGGCATCACAGCCGGCCACGGGAGGCAGGAGCACGCGACACGACCGGCGCTGCTTTGGGCGGCTGGAGCAAGAAGACCAGAGGTTGAAGAAGCACTACGGCCGTTGAATGGACATCGTACGATCACTGCAGCTAGAATCATTTATATTGACTAAGTTGACAAAGCCCTTGGTACGCGTCAACATAGTCGGCCCACAACTCAGATTTGGTAGAGAACATATAGCCCATTTACGATTTGTAAGAATGTACATCCCATTTTTTAATTCTAATGGAATTTACTATAGCCCATTTACAGTTTGTTAAAAGTACAGCCCAACTTCTAGCTAGGACAACGATTAATAATCTCAAACAACTGCTCAAAACAGAATTCAAAAAAATTCCCACATTTTGATGGGATCCGAAATATTTTTATCCGAAATTTCTAGTCAGGTCAAATATAATTTCAAAATAAAGTTGTATTATGTTAAAATCCAACGAAATATTGCGCGCGCAATAAGTAATGAAATTAAAATTTTCAAATTCCAAAAATAATATATTTTTCAAACTAATTACGTCTTTGGTGCATAGTAATTGTCCAGTTATTATAATTACATGCCATTTATTATTTCTTAAAGTCCATTTTCTTGTTAAGCCTAATGCATACCTCCTAGGAAAGTTTGCAGCCCAGCGGGGCGGAGAATAACAAGTTGACCCGGATATTGTGTACAACTGCCGGCCCAGTTGCATTGCTGATGTTGAAAAAAAGGCCTGTGTAGTACATTACAACCTAACATGGTTACTCAGCCCACATTCAACGACGCCGGAAAGGCCCAAACAAGGCTTCTGTACAACTTTTTGAAGTCACTGAGCTCAATTAATAACTTCAGAAAAAGTTAGATTACAGTGGAACCTAATTAAAAGTTGTCACGAGCAAATAAATAATTCAACGGGTCCCACTTGTGCGTGTGTGCGTGTGTGCGTGTGTGTGTGTGTGTGAGAGAGAGAGAGAGAGAGACCCATCGGTCGATGCTCGTAAATACATCTTTCAGCCATATGCATTGCTGATGCTCAGTAAAAACTTATATAGTTGACACAATCATATAGAACATCATAGCATGCTGAACTTGCTTACAAAAATTTCACGCAGGCGGCACAATCAGGATGGAAACAGTGGATCGCTACGGGAAGGGCTATGTTGAAACCAACGAAGTCGTACATAACGGTTCATCGTCTTTATCAATGACGGGGAAATATCTTGAATGTTGTGCAAAGAAAACAGACAGACAACACAATAAGTTCTGCTAGCACATTAAATTGACGTACAGCCCTTTCTAAAAAAAGTCCAGGTACAAAATTAGAACAGGTCACAATCAAATGTACTGGCATATCAGTGCTTCACACCCATAGCTCGGATTTAACTAGTACTCCCTCCGTCCAGGAAAAGTTGTCCACAGGGTAGTGTATTTGTTTTTTTGCAAAAAAAACCACAGAGTTTTAAACACGTCACAAAGAAGTCCATCTCCTTCCTTCTTCCTCCCCCATCGCCCGCGCCTTGCAGCCATCGCCGGCTACCCACCTGCGCCGCTGCCCGCCTGGATCTGCGCCGCGACCAACACCAGAATCGTGACCCAGCCTGCGATCAACAACAGCGCTACTGCCCGCTTACACCTGTGCCACGGCTTACCACCTACACCGCCCGTCGTGAAGGCGACCTGCGTCGGCGCCCTCCTCGAGCTACACCGCCGGCCCCGTTGAAGGTCGCCGCCCACGTTCGCCCACCTTCGCCGCCCACCTGCACCTCTGATTTCGTCCGCTTCGTCCGTCGGCGCCGTGGACAATTCCGGCCAGTCCCGCCTCTCATGCTGCTACTAGTGGACGACGCCGGCGCCATCGACCTCTGATGCTGCTTTTGCCTTTTCCCCTGCCTCGCCTCTGCTGCCACTCCCGCCTGTGCTGGTGAGTCTTCCCCGCCCGCCTCTGCTACTGCTGCTGTTCAATTTGTTGCTGTGAGTCTGAATTTGCTGTTGTCAGTACAGGCGGAGAAAATTCAGTCAGGGGATACAAAGCTAGAAAAATAATCCAGGACAAAGGTTGTACACTGCTGCTAAATGATGAACAGATTATAGTGAAAATTTAGTTTGATGCCATCAAATTCATTGAGTAATACTCTTGGCATTCTTGGAGATCTGCTAGTTTTTGGAAGTTTTTTTGCTACAGTTAACTGAAAATGTCCAGTGTTCCAATATTGTAGAGAAACTACAGTGCCTGTAATTCAGTTATGACTCCTTTACTGAAATTGTAGTGTTTGCTAAAACCGAGATGTAAACTAAAGGAGTTTGTGATTTGCAGAAGCTGTAGCATACTCCAACAAGTGATAAATGCACTCAAAAGTTCACTGAGAAAATGCAGAGGCTGCTCACTTGTTACTGAAAGTTTTTTGGAGTGATAAATGCATGCAAAAGAAGTTCAGTTAACTGTTACTGTTGCTGTATGAATTCCAACCAGGTCAATTTGTTGTCAATTACTCTGTAATACTCGACCAGGTTTATGCAAAATGAAGATCAACCATGTTTATTTGGATTTATTTGAATCATTTGAATTTATTTGCTTTATTTGGATTCATACACCATTTGTCCAATTGCAAACATACCTAAAGTTTCCAATTGTCCAATTTCAGTCATTCATTTTACAGAGAGCTAAGCATAGCCATGACTCTTCCCTGAATATTCCTGTAGAATCAATTCAAGTAGCACAAAACTGAAAACTGCTGCCGCAACCCATTCACTAAGAGTTGATAAAAACATGTCCCTAAAATTGGAATTATTTGAATTAGCTAGGTTTATTCTTCTTCATATACATGAAAAGATGAATATTGTTCGTCTACTAGTCACTTCAAATTTAGAACTGAATAAACACTTGTCATCTTGAGTAAACACTTGTAAATCTAGAGTGGTTTTAAACTTAGAATGCACCAAGTTCTAATATCCTGGCCAGGCTACACACCATCTACTTGGAGTAGACATCAAGATTCACAAAGACATGCATGCTTCAATAGAGTTGTGAATGCTAGCAAAGTGATAAGTAAAAACTTGGATGTTCTCAGAAATATAGCACCAGAGGACATTAAGTGAACTGGCCTATATGCTAAAGGCAAGGAAATGCCACCTTCTTTTCTTCTTCGAGCAGTTGATGAACTGGCCTGTATGCTGTAGCTACACATAGGTTCTGCAGAAAATGCACTAAAAGAGTTACACACAGGTGAAGTAAGTGGAAAGCAGCATTTAATCTCCACTTCTTTTCTTTTGGTAGTGAAATTCAACCTGAACTTTGTAAACACAGAAAATGCACCAATACTGAACATTTATTCCCACCTCCACCACCATCTTGTCAGTTTCGACAGTGTGTGTATGGAGTAGTTTTTACGGCAGTATAATTATGCATCATGTAAACATTATGAGAATGATTAAGGGTTCAGCAATCAGATTATAATTATGACCAGAACAGAGGAACAAATATCATGGTTAGTTTTATGTAAAAAAAATCAGAAATGGAGTTACTCACTTGAAGTTACTATAGTTACTCACTTGAACTTACTGTAGTAGTGGCCAAAATTCAGAAAAGTTACTAAACAGCAGAAGTAGTGGCCAAAATTCAAAGTACTAAAAAGATTCTACACTAAATATACAATGTTATCCATGTTCTGTATCCAGGACATTTAAATTATTCAAAGAAGGATAATGCAAACTGAAAAGTGTTACGCAAACTGAAAACTGATCCATGTTCTGTATCCAGGACACTAATTTTTGACATTTGAAGCTACATTTCAATTGTTATGCCTCTGTCAATTATTGAATTATTCAGAATATTTAAATTATTCAGAGATCCATGTTCTATATCCAGGATAATGCAAACTGAAAAGTGTTAAAAAGACCATGTGTTTTTTGGGGTCAAGATCTACATGTAAAACTGAAAAGTGAAAATAAAAATGGAGAATGTTGTGTCTCCCACTCACGTGCTCAAAAAAAAACTACACCACATTTTTTTATCTGTTTGCATAGGTCCCACCTATCAGGAAGGATGGGCACGTACACGAACAGGTACGACTCATCAGTCTACCCGCAGAGCCTTTTCGTTTAGTCTACCTAGCCGTCTAATCAACTGCCTGCACGCCACTTCTCCCATTTACTTCTCCATCGGGAACCGATTCTCCTCGGCTTCTTCACCTCCCCTTCGTCTTCATTTGCATCCAAACCCCACTGCGTTCACGTTGTTTTAACTTCTTTAAATAATCATCTACTACTTCAGTTAGACTAGCCATCTAATCCTAATTTTCCAAACCATAGCCCTCCGTTCCAGCGGTTCCAAATGGTGGAAGAGATCGAGATGCAGGTTTTTTGCGTCCAACATGTCCTCGTCGAAGGCTCGATGTGCATAGTTGCCACCGTCACCGTCCACCCAAGGGTTGTTCGGCAGTTGATCAACAATGTATCCAACGCCCTCTAAAAGGTAGAGACGAGGGTCATCGGTCTCGACGCAGAGTACACGGAGCGTGCCCCTGGGAAGATCCAGTGCGCCGCCGTCCTTCAGTTGTGCCATGAAGATGATGTTTTGGTGTACCACATTATACACTCGCCCTCCATACCATGTGAGCTTCACGATTTCTTTTCTCGGGAGGACGTATACTTCTGTGGGGCAGCCATCGAAGGGGACAAACAGAAGCTGAAGCCGTACAACCTTGATTTGGAAAGCATCGCTGACCTACAAACCAGAATCAAAATTCCTGTAGAAGATTGTGATAAACAGACACCATCCCTATTCGACATAGCAAATTTTGTGCTTGGTACAAATCTTCAGAAGGGTGATGAGACGGTGGCATTAAGGTTGTCTGGATGGGAGAATTATCCCTTGACGTATGAGCGGATAAAATATGCTGCCCTCGATGCCCATGTGAGTTTCGAGATAGCTGCAAGGTCCAAAGAGCTTGTTGCGAAGCCGTCTCCCATAGAGAATGAGAACAAGAAGAAGAAGAAGAAGAAGAAGAAGAAGAAGAAGAAGAAGAAGAAGAAGAAGAAGAAGAAGAAGAAGAAGAAGAAGAAGAAGAAGAAGAAGAAGAAGAAGAAGAAGAAGAAGAAGAAGAAGAAAAGGCTGCACCAGCAGGAGGGTGTCGGTGTCAAAACCGGTGGATCTCGGGTAGGGGGTCCCAAACTATGCGTCTAGGCCGGATGGTAATAGGAGGCAAGGGACACGAAGTTTTACCCAGGCTCGGGCCCTCTGATGGAGGTAAAACCCTACGTCCTGCTTGATTAATATTGATGATATGGGTAGTACAAGAGTAGATCTACCACGAGATCGGAGAGGCTAAACCCTAGAAGCTAGCCTATGGTATGATTGTTGTTCTGTATGTTGTCCTACGAACTAAAATCCTCCGGTTTATATAGACACCGGAGAGGGTTAGGGTTACACAAAGTCGGTTACAATGGTAGGAGATCTACATATCCGTATCGCCAAGCTTGCCTTCCACGCCAAGGAAAGTCTTCCGGACATGGGACGAAGTCTTCTATCTCGTATCTTCATAGTCCAGGAGTCCGGCTGAAGGTATAGTCCGGCCATCCAAACACCCCCTAATCCAGGACTCCCTCAGTAGCCCCTGAACCAGGCTTCAATGACGACGAGTCCGGCGCGCAAATTGTCTTCGGCATTGCAAGGTGGGTTCCTCCTCCAAGTACTTCATAGAAGATTTTGAACACAAAGATAGTGTCCGGCTCTGCAAAATAAGTTTCCACATATTTCCATAGAGCGAATAATATTTACACAAATCTAATCTGCTGACGTATTCCGTAGTGTGACACACCACGGCCAAGCTTTTATCCGAGTCGTTTTATTATCCCACCTCAGCGCGTCATGCGAGGCAGAGATCATGTCCCCTTATTCCGGGATTCTCATCAATACAGGCATGGGTAACCCAACCGCACCATTGATTACGGCTCTTGGAGATAAGCGAGTTTTACCAGGCTGGTGGGGACACGTAGTTGCGTCCACCCATATAAGGGGATAAGGATCCACCTTTTCACCTACGCCTTCTTCCTCCCTTGCTTATCCATTCTCTCACACTCGAGCTCCAGCGCCCAAGTCCGCACTCCCCACCTCAACCTTCTCCAGCCATGTCCGGAGCGGGAGGCAAGTGGATGGTCTCCTCCGTCACGGAGGGACACATCAAAAAACTGAGGAAGGCCGGATACTTATCTAACGACATCGCGTACCGGCTTCCCGAAAAGGGGCAGCTCATCCCCACCCCTAGGCCCCATGAGAGGGTGGTGTTCCTCCCCCATTTCCTCCGCGGACTGGGCTTCCCTCTCCACCCATTTGTCCGGGGGATCATGTTCTACTATGGCCTGGATTTCCATGATCTGGCCCCGAACTTTGTCCTCAACATCTCGGCGTTTATCATCGTGTGCAAGGCTTTCCTCCGCATCCGCCCCCATTTCGGCCTATGGCTCAAGACTTTCAATGTCAAGCCGAAGGTGGTGCGCGGCAACTAGGCGGAGTGAGGAGGCGCCATGGTGGGCAAGATGCCCAACGTCTTATGGCTCGAGGGCTCCTTTGTGGAGACCCTGAAGGGGTGGCAATCTGGGTGGTTTTACATCACCGAGCCGCGCGACCCCGAATGGGTCGCAGCCCCCGAGTTTCGATCTGGACCCCCTACGCGGCTCACCTCCTAGAAGGAGACGGGCCTGTCATGGGGTAAAAAAGGAGAGCTGACCGGACTCCAAACATGCGTCCAAACCCTGGTGGACAGGAAGCTCAAACTTGTCAACGTAGTCCAGGTTATGCTCATCCGCCTGATCCTCCCGTGTCAACAACGGGCTTTCAACCTGTGGGAGTTCGACCCGGCGCGGCACCGAACTCTGAGCAGGCTCTTCGACACGATGTACGAAGATGCCTGGAAGGTGCTTTTCAAGGGCGCCGAGGCCCCCGCATCCACTATCGAGGATCGCGGATTCAGTATGCAGCATCACGCTCATGCGATAAGCTGTTTTTTTCCTTTTACAGGGTATCAGTTTTTCATAGTTTGACTCCATGTGGGATCTAAGCTCCCTTACCTTTGACAGGATTGGCAGGAGACGTCCGGACAGATCAACTGTTCGGCTCCTTTGCCCGAAGGCCCAGCGGACGCTCGCTTGGCGAAGCTGCTGGTTCCGGCACCCCATGTGGTGCCGGAGAAGAAGGCCAAGAAGAGGGCCACGGGGACTCGAAAGAGTGCTCGGCTCCTGGAGGTGTCGGATCCCTCATCCGACGACTCTAAGACGCACTCCTCCCATGAAGACGAGGAGGAGGAAGAAGAGACCCCTCCCCCTCCAGCGGGGGAAGGGAATAAAAGGAAGGCCGCCCCAGCTAGGGAGGCCGAAGGGTCCAAGAAGGGGAAAACCCTTCCTCCGGACTACTCCACCAACGCCGACGACGGCGGAGAGGAGTGGCTGCCCAGGGCCAAGCCCCTGGCTAAATCGTAAGTATCCGGATACCAGAGTAATTCATAGTATTCGTTTATTGACACCGAAGTGTTGTCCCAACAGGTTCCAAGCCGGGAGGAGGTGGTCCTGGAGGCGCCGCAAGGCGACCTCCCAGGCTCCAGGAGTAAAGGGGATGAAACCCCCCAGGGCTCCAAGTCCGGCTCTAGGCCGGACACCGCTCCGGAACCTTCAAAGGTTCCAGAGTCCGGCGGGGGACCTCCTTCCAAGAGGAGCAAGCCCACCGTGCCGATGACCCCCGTCCAACCGGAGGCGTCGGACAATCTGTTGGGGGCGCTCCAAGGCGCCTCCATCGACGAGGAGCACCGCACCATTATGAGTGCGGTGGTCCAGAAGGTTCAGTCCGCCAAGAGTGGACTGACTGAAGCTTGTACTAGCCTTTTAACAGGCTTTGAGGTAAGTAAAGAATGTGTAAATAATATTACCGCATAGACAGTAGCCCCTGATGCTCTGTTTGGCGTTCGGGAAGAAAAGCCGAATAGAGGATCAAATAAAATTCGTAGGAGTCTAACAAAAAGGAGTCAATATGCGTATGCAGGCTTCTCTGCTTGCGTCCGCCGCACTGACTGCGGAAGTGGACACGCTAAAGCAGAACCTCGAGCGGTCCGAGAAAGAGCTCGGGCGTGCCAAGAAGTAGCTCGAGGACAATCAAGGTAAGAAATACCTTGTTTATATATATATATATATATAAAGGTGCAATTGCAAAAAATGACAGGATTATCGTGGCTATTGTAGGGGCCACGTCTGAGGTGGCGACCCTTAAGCAAGCGCTGGTCGAGGCCGAGAAGAGGGCGGCCACGGAGCGCACCGAGCGGGAGAAGTATGAGGCCGAGGTTGGCAAGGTGCGGCAAGAGCTCCAGGCTCTCATGGAAAAACATGAGAGTTTGGAGCTTGACTCAAAGACGCGAGCGTCCGAGCTCGTGGTGGCTATTGAAAATGCCAAGTCTACCAAGGCCGAATCCCAGAAGACCCTCCAGGAGTTGGATGAGGTGAAGAAGATAGCGGCGGGTAAGGCATTCTTTATGCAAATCAAACACATAAACATGAGTTACTTGTTACTTACCCGAATCCGGAGCTCTCCAGGAGCGTTTGCAGATCTTCCCCGGAGTGTGTCCGATGCCGCCGCATTCTATCGAGCCGAGGAGGGCAGCTCGATAGGGAAGTTGTTATGGTCTCAGTATGCTGAGGCCGGACACCCCGTGCCCCTGAGCGACCAGCTGAAGCAACTGGTCGAGCTCCACAAGGCGGACGAACAGGCCATGAAGGGCCTCATAGTTCGGCTGTGGCCTGGAGAGCCTCTGCCTGGGAGCTATTTCGGGCAGGTGCGGCGGCTGGTGGAGGCCTGTCCAAGGCTCGAAGTCATCAAGCGCTCCGTCTGCATTGAAGGTGCCTGTAGGGCCCTTGCCCGTGCTAAGGTGCACTGGGGCAAGCTGGATGTTGAGAAGCTTGTGAAGGACGGGCCACCGCCGGGGAAAGAGCATCGCAAGCCCGAGAATTATTATAAGGATGTTCTGAAGGGTGCCTGCCTTGTGGCGGATGAATGTTCTAGGGATGTAATTTTTGAGTGAAACTTGCTCGTTTTGTCCTGTGCGCTGAAAACTTGTTCATATGCGCTAAGCAATGCTATTCTGTGCGGCTGTTTATCAATTCTGAGAGATGGCAAGTCGTCGGCTTCTGCCCCCGTGCCACTAGTGCTGGGGTGTTTGGGGATAAACCTGAGCGCTCTTTTTCCCATGTTTGGGTCCTTCGAGGGAGGCGCTCAGCCCAACGAACAAGGCAATCGGACTATAATGCGTGAACACTCTCACTTAGCCATAGAATTCTATAATTTTAAATTTCGGCGAAGCCCCTGGTATTCGGAAGACCGAGTTCGGGGCGCTATCCACGCCTTGGCCGGATAGAGCCGGCTCCTCGCTCTAAGCGGCATAAGTCGTTAGGGACTCGAAAAACCTCTCGAACAGCGACCAGCTCTCGCTTCATCATGACAGTCAGTTTTAGCTTTCTCCACTGAGGTGCTTGACCCAGCTCAACTGGGGCACAATCGTAGTGGTTCTCCTAGTGCTACCTTAGCCGATATAGCGGAACGTAAGGCACCAAAACATAGGAGCCGGGCAAACCCAACTATTAACCCAAGACATGATTCGGAGCCGATGCATATAATGCTATAAGTTCAGGGTGCCGCACTTGTTAAAGTGTTCGGACTTCTCACACCATATTGAGGGGTACTAAAGCCCATGGTATATTTAGGTCGTACCAAAGTGTAAGGGTGCAATATGTCGTTAAGGAACATATATATATTTATATAAAGATTAATGCAAAAATAGACAAAAGCTATGCACTGTTTATTAAAGAGGGTTGCGATCAAAGCAGAACGATACAAATAATGCGATAAGAAAAATGTTGGACTATGTAACATGTCCGTTCCAGGGGAAAGATGAGGAATAGTATGCGAAACAGGTATAGTGCTCATGATAGAGACCACCTGGGAATTCCGTAATGTGGCGTGGCTTGTCTGCTTCCCTGGTTCTTGCATCGTTTGTGCGGCAATTGAACTGACGAACAAGCCTTCTGAAGTGTGGAGTCCTGAAAGTAAGAGAAAATTAAAAAATCGGCAGCCCCTGGTGCGGTTTAAGCCATGTTTCGGGCATGCCGTGATGGTGCCCCTCCCCTGTACCCATGGTATTTCTAGAGCGTAGTTATGTACGCGAAGTACTGGTGTCGCATTTTTGCGAGGGCTGGGGTTAGGGCCGCATTGCTACGCCTGCTCAGATCGTGCCAGGCGGTCTTGTTGTAGGTTACTCCGGGCGCGCTTGACGGTGTCCGGTGGTTTAATGGCCGGACTGGAGAACTGCCTGGAGAGGCTGCTTTGTACTTCCGCTGCAAGGGCTGCCGTGTGCTCCTCCGTTCGGAGGGAGCGTTCGGTGTTTCCATTGACCGTAATTACTCCTCGAGGGCCTGGCATCTTGAGCTTAAGGTATGCGTAGTGCGGTACCACATTGAACTTGGCGAATGCGGTTCGCCCGAGCAATGCGTGATAGCCACTGCGGAATGGGACTATGTCGAAGATTAACTCCTCGCTTCGGAAATTATACGGAGATCCGAAGACCACTTCAAGTGTGACTGAGCCTGTACAGTTGGCCTCTACACCTGGTATTACGCATTTAAAGGTCATTTTGGTGGGCTTAATCCTCGAGGGATCTATGCCCATTTTCCGCACTGTATCCTGGTAAAGCAGGTTCAGGCTACTGCCGCCATCCATAAGGACCCTAGTGAGATGAAATCCGTCAATAATTGGGTCTAGAACCAATGCGGCGAATCCGCCATGACGGATGCTAGTGGGATGGTCCCTTCGATCAAAGGTGATCGGGCAGGAGGACCATGGGTTGAACTTTGGGGCGACTGGCTCTACCACGTATACGTCCCTTAACGCGCGCTTCCGCTCCCTTTTGGGGACGTGGGTTGCGTATATCATGTTCACCGTCCGCACTTGTGGGGGGAAACCCTTCTGTCCACTGTTGTTCAGCGGCCGGGGCTCCTCGTCGTCATCGCTATGTAGCCCCTTGTCTTCATTTTCGGCATTTAACTTGCCTGCCTGCTTGAACACCCACCAATCCCTGTTGGTGTGATTGGCCGGCTTTTCGGGGGTGCCATGTATCTGGCACAAGCGGTCGAGTATACGGTCCAAACTGGACGGGCCCCTAGGATTCCTTTTGAATGGCTTTTTCCGCTGACCGGATTTAGAGCCTCTGAATTCGGCATTAACTGCCGTATCCTCAGCATTGTCGCCGTTAATGCGGCGCTTCTGCTTGTTGCGACGTGACCTGCCACTACTGTCCGTGGTATCCGAATTACCAGGGTTCCTGGTCATATTGTTGCTACGAGCAAGCCAGCTGTCTTCTCCCGCACAAAAGTGGGTCATGAGTGTCGTGAGTGCTGCCATAGACTTCAGCTTTTCCTGTCCAAGGTGCCGGGCAAGCCACTCGTCATGGATATTGTGCTTGAAGGCTGCTAGGGCCTCAGCGTCCGGACAGTCGACTATTTGATTTTTCTTTGTTAGGAACCGTGTCCAGAATTGCCTGGCCGATTCCTCTGGCTGCTGAATTACGTGATTTAGGTCATCGGCGTCTGGGGGTCGCACATAAGTGCCCTGGAAATTATCGAGGAATGCGGCTTCCAGGTCCTCCCAACAACTGATTGATCCTGTTGGCAAGCTATTAAGCCAATGCCGAGCTGGTCCTTTAAGCTTGAGTGGGAGGTATTTGATGGCGTGGAAATCATCGTCGCGGGCCATGTGGATATGAAGGAGATAATCCTCGATCCATACCGCAGGATCTGTTGTGCCATCATATGATTCGATGTTTACGGGTTTGAAACCCTCGGGGATTTGATGATCCATTATTTCGTCTGTGAAGCATAGTGGCTGTGCGGCGCCACTGTACTGGGCTATATCACGACGTAGCTCCAATGAGCTTTGTCTACTGTGTTCGGCCCTGCCGAATTTGTGGCTGGCATGACGGTTACCGTCTCGAGCCGTGGAGCGCCCACGCGATCCATAGATCGATCTTGTTTGCCTTGCCTTGTCCTCCAACATATCTCGTAAGTCCAGCGCATATTCCCGTGCCTTGGTACGGGGTGCGGCTTGAGTGGAGGGCCGAGAGGCCTCTCTATTGCGGCCACGAGGTGGCCGGTCGGCCGCATCAAGTGCTTCCTCCTCTAATCGGGGTAGCAACCTGCGCTTTGGGTAGCTCTTGGAGGGGCGTTCGAGTTTATGCTCTTCGGCCGCAAGGACTTCAGTCCATCTGTCGACTTTAAAATCTTGATCAGCTCTAAGCTGTTGCTATTTTTTCTTGAGGCTTCTTGCCGTGGCCATAAGCCTGCGTTGAAAACGCTCTTGCTCGACGGGATCCTCTGGCACGACGAATTCGTCATCCTCGAGGCTTGCCTCGTCTTCGGAGGGAGGCATATAATTATCGTCCTCGACCTCTCTGTCTGCCGCTCTCTCATGAGGGCTGGTTTCTCCATCCTCTTGTGCTAAATCTTGCTGGAGGGGGTTTTCTTCGGCACTTTCCGGAGTATTATTATCTCCCGTGCTGGAATCACTGTATTTGTTTTGGCAGGATTTTGAGCGGCGCCGCTGACGCCGGCGCTTAGGCTGTTTCTTGGATGGGTCATCCTCCGCTGTTCCATCACCATCTCCTTTTTTGGGGTGTCCGCCATGTATATGTCATATGACGAGGTGGCTTTCCAGGGCCTGATAGGCGCTGGTTCTTCATCGTCTCCTTCATCGGCGTCCATACCGTTGATGTCTTCGGAGTCGAAGTCAAGCATGTCGGTTAAGTCATCGACAGTGGCTACAAACTGGGTGGTGGGTGGGCTTTGAATTTCTTCATCGTCCGAATCCCAACCTTGCTGACCATCGTCTGGGCAGGGCTCTCCTGATAAAGAGAGAGACTTCAGTGTCTTCAAAATATCGCCGAAAGGCAAGTGCTGAAAGATGTCCGCGGCAGTAAACTCCATGATCGGCACCCAATCGGATTCGATCGGCTGGGGCGCGGAGGGGTCGCAGTCCGGAGAGGAGTCCGGCTCCTTGGAGTCACGAGTCTCGCAGAGTGCGGGGCTGGTGTTCGGCTCAATCGCCGTTGGGATCGCAGCCCCCGAGGTGGCGTCCAACCACCCATCCTCGATCGGCGAAGTTGGCTCCGAATTAAGGGTCGAAGCCGATGCGGGTGCGGCCTCCAGGGCACTGTTCGGCGGCAGAGCTAGATCATGCTTGTCATGATAGTGCGGCGCGCTCGGCAGTGGCTCGAATCCGTCGAAGATCAAGTCCCCACGGATGTCAGCCATGTAGTTTAAGCTTCCAAATCTGACCTGACGGCCAGGGGCATAGCTTTCGATCTGCTCCAGATGGCCAAGTGAATTGGCCCGCAGTGCGAAGCCGCCGAAGACGAAGATCTGTCCAGGGAGGAAGGTCTCACCCTGGACTACATCGCCATTGATGATCGTAGGAGCCATCAAGCCTGACGGTGACGACACAGAGGAACTCTCAATGAAAGCACCAATGTCGGTGTCAAAACCGGCAGATCTCGGGTAGGGGGTCCCGAACTGTGCGTCTAGGCCGGATGGTAACAGGAGGCAAGGGCCACGAAGTTTTACCCAGGTTCGGGCCCTCTCGATGGAGGTAAAACCCTATGTCCTGCTTGATTAATATTGATGATATGGGTAGTACAAGAGTAGATCTACCACGAGATCGGAGAGGCTAAACCCTAGAAGCTAGCCTATGGTATGATTGTTGTTCTGTATGTTGTCCTATGGACTAAAACCCTCCGGTTTATAAAGACACCGGAGAGGGTTAGGGTTACACAAAGTCGGTTACAATAGTAGAAGATCTACATATCTATATCGCCAAGCTTGACTTCCACGCCAAGGAAAGTCTTCCGGACACAGGACGAAGTCTTCAATCTCGTATCCTCATAGTCCAGGAGTTCGGCTGAAGGTATAGTCTGGCCATCCGGACACCCCCTAATCCAGGACTCCCTCAGAGGGCATTATGGATGGATGAACTATTTCCTCTCTTGTAAAAAAATTATCCCCTCTCGGTGTATATTGATAAAGATGGACTATTTCGATGGTGTGCATGTCTTTGGAACAGAGTAGTAGCGTGGGTCCGCTTGACTATAAGGAACTATTTATCCGCATATATAGCTTTCTCTGCTACTCCTTCCAGTGATCGGTATGCAGTGCATGTGTCCGTAGACATGACAGCTTGTGTGCATGACATGTGGGCCACCTAAAATGCGGCGAGCATCAAGTTTCGACGGGAGCATTACATGTGGACCAGTCATCTATCGGGTCCACATGTTATTGACTCAAAGGTAGGTGTAGTAAGGCGCTGAAGCTCAGTCCCGACGGCCCTGAGAGGGAAATGTAACTCCTGCGCCAGGGCTTGTGGTGCTCCCGCAGCACGAACTCGTGCCAAACTCGAGATTTGTTTCTTTACTATACATGCACACAACGATTTAATGGACATTGTAATCTCAACATGTGATGGGGAGCTCTAAATTTGAATTTGAAACTTATAAAATCAGAAGATTCAAAACAAATAAACTGGGAGAGAGGGAGTATATCGTAGGATGTGTCCAATACAAAATAAGCCCCCTGGTTTGTCACCGCGAAGATGCGGTGAGAAAGGAGCACAGCGTCTTCCTACTCGTACGGCAACAAATCGGCCGCAGATAGCATGGTCCGCCTCTGACCGCCATGTGCAAGGTTCGTGCTATCTTATTCAATCTCACCGTGTATCCATCGTACCAATTCATGTGGTGGCCCATTGCATGGCTGATCCTAATGTTGGACAAAGGTTCTACGGGAACGGTGTCACCGTTGTAAATGTTGTGCAAATTGATGTTGGTACCCTCCTGTACATATGCAAGCCAATCTCCACTCACACCGAGCCTAACCTATGAAACAGTGGGCAGGGGGAGAATTAGGAAATGTACACGGAAGTAGTCTTTAGAATGCATTTACTACGTGATCAAACTCATCTTACCTGCTCATCGGAGGAAATCCGAGTGCCCCTCAACGTCGGCATCTCAAGGGGCGTCAACTTGCAACTACGGCCATGCCGCGCTGGAGAGACCCCCAAGGAAACATCCTCGTGCATTCCACGGAACATCAAGATGCATTTGTATGAGTAGTTTATCTTGTGAGAGAAAAGGATGAACGAGGGAAGGCCTCTAGAGATAGAGATGGACACTACTAGTACCAATGTGCTGGCCCGTGCGTTGCAATGGATCCAAAGTAGTAGAATAATACTTGTTCACGTGCTTCAAATATAAACACTCTAGTTTTGATATACATGTGTCAGCAGACATGACAGCTTGTCCATGGAAGTTGAACCACGGCGACCATCATGTTTCTTGTTTCTACCACTGCCACACCAACACGCGATTCCCACGACGCCGCTCCAACCCACGGCATGATGTCCCCCGACATGGACATGGATCCTCTGACGTGGCTATCACTGCCTTGCCCTGCCTTTCCTTCACTGACAGGTGGGACCCACGCTTATGGGTCCCACATGTCAGTGACAAAATGGTAGGATTGTTCGCGTCAGGGGATCCTCATCCCCCTGACGTGCCCCTCATCCCTCTCGGCCCCACCGCTCCTCTGCCTTTGTGTGCATGACATGCGGGCCAGCTAAACTACGGCGACCATCAACTTTCTACCACAGACACACCCGATTGGATGCGGTTTGCCTGCTACGCTGCTGTGCTCCGATCCGTACTCCCGCGCCATCAATTTTCATCCAGCGACTGTGACACATTTCGTCTCGGGCATCAATCCTCAGCTGGAGTATTTATGTACTCCCTCCGATCCTTTTTACTCTGCACATTGGATTTGCCGAAAGTCAAACTTTGCTAAGTTTGACCAAATTTATATTAGAAATTATTAGCATCTATAATATCTAATAAATATAATATGAAAAATATATTCCAAGATGAATCTAATGATATTGGTGTTGTTATGTGAATGTCTATAATTTTTTATATAAACTTGGTCAAAGTTGGATGAGATTGACTTCAGAGAAACCTAATATGCAGAGTAAAAAGGACCGGAGGGAGTACTACAGGTTGTACCCGCCGGTGTGGCCATCTACGCCTCGTAACGCCCCGACGCCCAGATGTGGCACCCTCGCCACGGCCACGCCACCACCGGCCGGTTCATCTCGAATGAGTGAGTCACGAACCATGCCACCACCATGAGAATGACATGTGGGCCAGCCGCATTTAAGGTCCGCATGTCATTTACTCATAGGACGGGCACTAAGCCACTGAAGTTCGGTCCTGTGGGCCCCGAGAGGGAAATGTAACTCCTGCGGCAGGCCTTGTGGTGCTCCCGTAGTACGAGCTCGTGCCAAAACTGGAATTTGTTTCTTACTACTACCAACTAGTACTAGTAAGGTACATGTGCATTGCACGCATGAGATTCTGGTGGTTTGTGCATTATGCTTCTACATGTGGAGCTTTCTGGATTCTAACATGTGGCAAAATCTGGTGGAATGTAAGGTTAGGCAAGTTTGATTAACTTAGGTGAGTGTTTGGTTCAAGCCACACCTTAGGCAAGCCACACTAAGGCCCCACATGACATACACACAAAAAATGTGGCAAGATTCCCTTAGGCTTGCCAACTTGTTTCTCTCGTTTTGAAGAACTCATAACTTTGCCTAAGCTTAGTTGTGGCAAAGTTAGTCATGAATTAAGTTCAACCATGGAGTATTATAGATTATACATGTAACGCCCCGAGACCGTTGCGCCAGGTGTCTTCCAGTTATTCGATGTTGTTGCCTTGTCATTCGCTTGTGTGTTGCATCTTGTCATGTCATCATATGCATTGCATCATCATGTTTTCAAACTTGCATCCGTCCCGGCCTCCCCGTTCCTTCCGTTGCCCGTTCTGAGTCCAGACACCCTTGCACGCGCCCGCGGCACGTCCGAAATATTATTTTATAAGTGGCTGGAAAATGTTCTCGGATTGTGTTGAAATTTGGCGTGTGGTATTATTACAGTGTAGATAGACCGCCTATCAAGTTTCATCGCATTCGGAGTTCCTCTGATAGCCCAACCGTTAAACTATAGCGGCATTATAGCCGGGCACATGTCGGACGTTTTTGGTCTCCGGAAACAGTCGCCGGGCCTCTCTCTCTTCTCTTCTCTCAGCCTGAGGCCTTCTGCATAGTCCACTACCTACCGCCAGGCCTAGCCTAAGCTCTTTCGTCAGCCCGCGGCCCTCCTTGCGCGCGCGTTCGAGAGCTGTCCCGGACCCGAACTGGGCAGTCGTCGCCGTTGGATCCGGATCATCCCCAAACGTCTACAAAACATCTCCGTTTTGTTTATTGGGCCACCTAACCTATTCATCTCGGGCCGTCCGATTTTTATTGGAGAGACCAAATAGTCTAACATCTAATCCCCTACCTATATAACCGGACAAAACCCTAAAATTTAGGAGCCTTGTCCCATCGAGCCACCGCCAGCCAGTTCCCCTCGGGATCCATTCCCCACCTACCAACAGCCAGATGCCCGATCCAAAATCCAGCCAGATCGATCCATCCGCAGCGCCACCCACCTCCCTCGTTTTCTTCACCGGACCAACCAGCACCCCTCTCGATCCACCTCGCCAACAGCCTGCTGCTAGCGCGCCGCGCCCGCAGCTCTTCTCGAGCGAGGGCCTCGCGCTACTGGAGCCCCTGCCTCCTCTCGTCCAGGAGGAGAGGAGCGTCCCGAGCTTCTCCTCACCCCCGCCGGCCGACGTGGCCATGACCGAGGACACCAGAGCAAGCCGTCGCCGGCTACCAGCGGAACCCCGCGTCCCCTCTCTACCCTCCTTCCCTGTTCATCTCTTTTCTCCCTCTGGTCTTAGATCTTCCACTTTTCTCTCTTTCCACCGGAACACCAGGAGGCCATGGGCGCCGCCCCTACCGAGCTCGACGACCACTACCTGCAGGCCTCCCCACCATTCCCAGCGCTGCCTACTCCCGCTGGCGACCGCAGGTTCACCTCAGGCTGCCGTGTCCCGGCCATCTCCCTGTCGTCTCTCCCTTCTTCCCGTCCGCGTTTTCCCCTCTGAATTTCTTCTCTGTCTTTTCTTCAGGCAACAGCTGCAGCCATGGCCTTGTAGCACGTTTCCCTGCTCGGAGATCCGATCCGCACCTCCCCTAGTAGGATCTGGACGCAGGCGCCTCCCCGCGCCATCCCGTTGTTCCCCACGCTCGCCGGAGCCCTCAGCGCCGCCATGACTGCTTCCTGTCGAGCAGAGGAGGAAGGCGCCTCTGTCTCGAGCCATTCGAGCGCATGCCGCGCCTGTCGACCGCTCGGCCTCCAAGGCCCAGACAGCGCCAGGAAGACCCAGCCTCCTCCGCAGCCTGCCCACGCCGCCAACACCCACCTGGGCCTTAGCCCATGGTGAGGCCCCCAGCGCATCCTTTGTTTTTTTTCTCTCTACTGGCCCATTATGCTTCAGATCCGGCCCGTAGTTATATTTTTTTTCTGCTGCTCTGAATTTGCTTTTATTCCAATAAAACAGTTGTGCAGAAAACCCCCCAAGCATCATGCACTTAATAACTGTTGAACCATGCATCGGATTAAAACAAAATTAATATGAAAGTTTCTTAGAATTTTGTGTAGTTTCATAATATGTCTTTTTCATCCATGTCTAAAATGTTTAAAATGTTGTTTGTTTAAATTTTCTTAAATAACTTGCTAAAATGATTTAATTCATAACTATTTAACCGTAACTCGGTTTGTAACAAACTTTATATGTAAATGGGGTGGAAAAATGCATAGATTAACATGGTGGCATTGCTTTGCATGTTTAACAACTCTAAATATGCTTTGGGGAAGAACAGTACCAAACCTTAAAATATGCACATGAGGTTTTTCCAGACTTGTTGTTTGTTGTTCCGGCCTCATTTAAACTTGCCTAGATAGGTAGTTTTCATTTGCTTCACCCCTTGCCATGTTTAACAACATTTAATATTGTTGAGTACATAAACGGGAGAGAACTAAATAAGTCATGTGGTGTTTCGTCAATATGCAACTCGTTGCATATTGAGCTCCACTTAATTTGTAGTTTTGCTTGTGCACTTTGCCATGCCATGCATATTTAAACCGGACATGCATCCTCCTTAGTTGTGCATCATGCCATGCTTGTGATGGTTGTTTACTATGTTGTTTTCTTCTTTCCGGTGTTGCTTCTTCGGGTTAGTTCCAATAACTTCACGTTTGTGAGGATCCGTTCGACTACGTCCGTTTGTCTTCTTCATGGACTCGTTCTTCTTCCTTGCGGGATCTCACGCAAGATGACCATACCCTCGAAATCACTTCTATCTTTGCTTGCTAGATGCTCTCTCTATTGCTATGCCTATGCCGCGATACCTACCACATGCTTTATCATGCCTCCCATATTGCCATGTCAAACCTCTAACCCACCTTGTCCTAGCAAACCGTTGTTTGGCTATGTTACCGCTTTGCTCAGCCCCTCTTTTAGCATTGCTAGTTGCAGGTGAAGATGAAGTTTGTTCCAGGTTGGAACATGGATATGTTGGGATATCACAATATCTCTATTATATTTAATTAATTCATCTATATACTTGGTAAAGGGTGGAAGGCTCGGCCTTATGCCTGGTGTTTTGTTCCACTCTTGCCGCCCTAGTTTCCGTCATACCGGTGTTATGTTCCTTGATTTTGCGTTCCTTACGCGGTTGGGTTATAATGGGAACCCCTTGACATTTCGCTTTGAATAAAACTCCTCCAGCAAGGCCCAACCTTGGTTTTACCATTTGCCACCTAAGCCTTTTCCCTTGGGAGTCGCGCTCCCGAGGGTCATCTTTGTTTTAACCCCCCCGGGCCAGTGCTCCTTTGAGTGTTGGTCCAAACTATAGCCCCTTGCAGCGCCACCTCAGGGAAACTTGAGGGTTGGTTTTAGTTGTACGGATTACTCATCCGGTGTGCCCTGAGAATGAGATATGTGCAGCTCCTATCGGGATTTGTCGGCACATTCGGGCGGCTTTGCTGGTCTTGTTTTACCATTGTTGAAATGTCTTGTAACCGGGATTCCGAGTCTGATCGGGTCCTCCTGGGAGAAGGAATATCCTTCGTTGACCGTGAGAGCTTGTGATGGGCTAAGTTGGGACACCCCTGCAGGGATTTGAACTTTCGAAAGCCGTGCCCGCGGTTATGGGCAGATGGGAATTTATTAATGTTCGTTTGTAGAGAACTTGAAACTTAACTTAATTAAAATGCATCAACCGCGTGTCTAGCCGTGATGGTGTCTTTCCGGTGGAGTCCGGGAAGTGAACACGGTGTTGGAGTTATGCTTGAATGTAAGTAGTTTCAGGATCACTTCTTGATCACTTCTAGTTCGTGACCGTGCTTTGCTTCTCTTCTCGCTCTCATTTGCGTAAGTTAGCCACCATATATGCTAGTGCTTGCTGCAGCTCCACCTCACTACCTTTTCCCTACCCATAAGCTTAAATAGTCTTGATCGCGAGGGTGTGAGATTGCTGAGTCCCCGTGACTCACGGATTACTTCCTAAACCAGTTGCAGGTGCCGATGATACCATGCAGGTGACGCAACCGAGCTCAAGGAGGAGCTCGGTGAAGATCGTGTTCGTTGTGTTGTTTCGTTTCCAGTTGATCAGTAGTGGAGCCCAGTCGGGGTGATCGGGGATCTAGCATTAGGGGTTGTCTTTCTTTATTTGGTTCCGTAGTCGGACATTGATTGTATCTGGATGATGTAATACTATATTCATGTATTGTGTGAAGTGGCGATTGTAAGCCAACTCTGTACCTCTTTCTTATTCAGTACATGGGATGTGTAAAGATTACCCCTCTTGCGACATGCCTACAATGCGGTTATGCCTCTAAGTCGTGCTCCGACACGTGGGAGATATAGACGCATCGTGGGTGTTACAAGTTGGTATCAGAGCCTTCCCCGACTTAGGAGCCCCCTGCTTGATCGAATCGCTGGCGTTGTTGAGTCTAGAAAAATGTTTTGAGTCTTTTAGGATTATATATATTGGAGAGTAGGATTCTTTTTACTCCCCAGTCCCTTCGTCGGTCTGGTGAGGCATCCTGACGTAGAGTTTTGACTCTTCTCTTCTCAAATTTCACTAAAAAAATTTAGGATCACGCGGGTATCTTGGAATCGTTCCAATGGTTTTGTGACGAGAACATTGTTCTTGGTGCCTCCTGACATTTAGGGGTTGTGGCAGTGTCCCGCGGAGTTGAGCTCCGAGGTGTTGTTGTCACAATTTTATCGTTGCAGTTCTGGAATACCTGAGTTCGCCGACATCGAAAATCTCTTTTATGCAGTTGTTGGTGATATAACCTCGACGCCACCCAGTACTGGGGCGGGAGTTCAGGAGTATTGCCATAACTCGTATAACAGATGCTTTTCGAAGGTTGAGGTAAATGATTTCCGAAGGTTTCTTGGTTATGTGTTGAAGGATGGATATAGCTGGATGTAGGATTTGCTAATTTTGGGTGAGATACTATGCTTCCCCTATATCCCCAACACCTGATTGCATAACCAGAAAGTTTCGGGAGTTTATAAGTGGGAATTCAAGTATCTCCTAGGAATTCTTTCCGACAGATGCATGATATGAGATTGGGGTTCGACGTCTAGTGGTCCGCCTATCCACGGTTGGTTTTACAATGGTCTCGTTGTGTCTTAAAGAGTCCTTGGCTATGCTGACTCGGGGACGCTTCGTATGTCATGTGCACTGCCTTGTACATGATGGTGCTGTACGATCGAGCCCGTGTGGGCCCCACCACAAAAACTTCGGATGAAATCTCAATCATATGTTTGTTTCGGCTTATGCTGTAAGTCAATCCTTTGTTTTGTTTTCAGTTGTGGTATTCGAGTTGCTTCAAAGTCAAATGTGGATTCCATACCTTTTCCTAAGCGGTGTTCTCATATTTCTATGTGAATACTAATCCTTCATGATAATCGAGATTGTCATGTCAATCCTTTTCAACCAGCGTGCTCCTCTTCAAGTGGATCCGATCATTTTCAGCATCCGCAAGATCAACTCTAAGTTTTCTCAGCGGTATCCTTTCCATCTTCCCAAGTTGACTTTGTTTTCCCACCCTCCCACCCTTTTTCTTCAAGGGCTCGGATTTCTTAATCCGTTATCCATTTTATTGATGTGAGGTCTCTTCATCTTTTTCTTTGAAGTTTTGATCCGATGAATTATCGTGAAGATACTATCAAAGCTTCAAGTTCAACATTCTTCGTTCTATTTCTTCTCCGGTGGATGCAATTCAAGCTTTTGGGTTTGATTATATCCCTTTTCCTCGTTTCAAATGTTTTCCCATGCCGGTGCACCTCTTTATCATTCACCTCTCACTATTCAATTGTTTCGGAGTGCCGAGGATATCTCAGAAGATTCAAGTTTCCATTCTCGATCCGTTCAAGTTATTTTGAGGTTGTTATCTCATTCAAGCCATTTAATTCAATCGGCGCAAATCTCTCTTAAGTTGTTCTACGGTGTTTTCTTTTGAGTGGGCCCTAACCCAGAGGTCTTTTCCCAGGATCTTACCTGACTCTTCTAATTTTACCGGAGCTATTCTCAAATCTTTCAAAGTTTGACGTAAGAATGAATTGTCATCAGTCATATGTCTTTCTCCAAGATCTGTCAAATTCTTTTCATTGTTGGCTCAACCTCTTCGCTTTTTATTCTCCCGGAGTATCTCAACAATTCATGGTGGTGTTTCTCATCGGCATTCTCAACATTTGAAGATCGAAGAAGAGTTTTCCTCCATATCTTGCTCCATTCTCTTCAAGATTCATGGTGCTAGCCTTATGACATCCTCTCATAATTGTTTTGATTGTGAGAATTCTTTTCACACATCTGGAGCATTTCATGAGTTGTTTTCCATTTCTTTCCTCCGAAGGCCATCTTTTCAAATATTATTCATTCTAGCTTTCATCTCTCGTTCTTCAATCATATCGGTGCATCATTCAAGTATTCTCTTATCAGCTCGTGATCTCTTTGTTCTCATGTATCTAAATTTTGTAAAGTATCTTCATTCGTTCTCTAATTCTTTCCGGTGTTTGTTTATCTTTTCTTCGTTCATTTTCAGTTCTTACGGTGGTTCATTCAAGTTTTCTTTTCCTTCATTATCATATCAGTTTATTCGTTGTTTCAATCCTACCGTTGGTTCATTGAAGACCTTCCCAAGTTTGCGCAATATCTCTCTTAATCCTTTCTACGAGAATAAGTAGTATGCCAAGTCCATTGATTGTCATCAATTTAAATTGGTGAAGGATACGCATAACATAATTCTTATTCTTGCTTCTTCCAAATGATGGATTCATTCTTTCGGAGTTTGTTCACGATGAGTAAATTCTTTGTTCAAGTGAGTAACCTTTCATTTGTGGAGTTCCAGGTCTTCCGCATTATCTCGTCCCGAAGCTCCATCTAAATCATCACAAGGCTTCACCTTGTGTTTTCAACTTGTCTTTCCTTTCGTTTGATCATTCTTTTGTTACCAGAGTTCTTCATGGAGGTTCTACATGATGGTTCATAAAGGATTTAATTCCTTCTCAAAGTTTTCATCGAGATTCTTTTCTAAGGACCTCAAGTATTCTTCATCTTGCATCCCGAAGTGCAATTCTTTCTACCGTATCATTTGAGGTGGTGCTATGTCATTCTTCATAATTTGAGTTCATGTTTCATGACTCACATGTGGTCAAGAATGAGGTATCTTAAATCCATTAATCTCTTCGTTGGAGCTATCTTGGTATAGATTTCACTTAAAGCCTTCCCTATGGAATGTTGCTATTATGGTGTTTATCAATGATCCAAGTTTTCCTCCTATTATGGCGTTGAAAGAAGTTTTCCATCTCTTCGTCCATCTCTGCTAATCAATCTTTTGGTAGTGGTTGGTTGTCACCTCATAATTTTGAGATGTCTCCATAAGCCCACGAGGATCATATCCTTTCGTATTGATCTTCCAACAACTCCATTCAATCCTTCTTTTTAAGGATGCTTTCTTAAATTCATTTCAGGCAGAACTTGTTGTCTTCTTCTCTGTTCTTTTGGTTCCATTCTTATATTTGTTCCGGAGGCATTGTGATGTTGCTCTCTTCGACCCATCATCTTGTTTCGTCAAGATCTTGTTTAATTCCTTCCATTTACAGTCGGAGTGCTGCCTAAATTATATCATTCTTATTCCTTCTCTATCTTGTTTAACCGGAGTGTTGTGTCTATCATTCCTCTTCTAACCGGAGTCTCATCCAAGTGCTTTCATTTTGCCAAGTTCATATTATTGCCTTCCATTTCCAACCGGAGTGTTGTCGTTATTGATCCTTATCGTTCCTTGTACTTCTCATTTCAACCGGAGTGCTTGCATGTACTTTTTGTCCTTTGTAACCCTTTTCTTATGTCTTTCAACCTACAAGGTTCCCGTAATGTTCCTTGTTCCTCTTTTCTAACAGATTGTTTTCAAATTTGTTCATCTTTGTTGTATTCTTTCTTTCAATTTTTTCAACCTCTCAAGGTTTGTGGTTTCACTCGTTTGTCAAAGAAGCAACTTTGTTTTACCTTTTCTCTTCCTCTTCCGTTTCCCTCTGGTGCCATCCTAGATCTCAGGACGAGATCCTCTCGTAGTGGTGGAGTGTTGTAACGCCCCGAGACCGTTGCGCCAGGTGTCTTCCAATTATTCAATGTTGTTGCCTTGTCATTCGCTTGTGTGTTGAATCTTGTCATGTCATCATGTGCATTGCATCATCATGTTTTCAAACATGCATCCGTCCCGGCCTCCCCGTTCCTTCCGTTGTCCGTTCTGAGTCCAGACACCCTTGCACGCGCCCGCGGCACGTCCGAAATATTATTTTCTAAGTGGCTGGAAAATGTTCTCGAATTGGGTTGAAAGTTGGTGTGTGGTCTTATTATAGTGTAGATAGACCGCCTGTCAAGTTTCATCGCATTCGGAGTTCGTTTGATAGCCCAACCGTTAAACTATAGCGGCATTATAGCCGATCACACGTCGGACGTTTTCGGTCTCCGGAAACAGTCACGGGGCCTCTCTCTCTTCTCTTCTCTCAGCCTGAGGCCTTCTGCATAGTCCACTACCTACCGCCGGGCCTAGCCTAAGCTCTCTCGTCAGCCCGCGGCCCTCCTCGCGCGCGCGTTCGAGAGCTGTCCCGGACCCGAACCGGGCAGTCGTCACCGTAGGATCTGGATCATCCCCAAACGTCTACAAAACATCTCCGTTTTGTTTATTGGGCCACCTAACCTATTCATCTCGGACCGTCTGATTTTTATCGGAGGGACCAAATAGTCTAATATCTAATCCGCTACCTACATAACCGGACAAAACCCTAAAATTTAGGAGCCTTGTCCCATCGAGCCGCCGCCAGCCAGTTCCCCTCGGGATCCATTCCCCACCTACCAACAGCCAGATGCCCGATCCAAAATCCAGCCAGATCGATGCATCCGCAGCGCCACCCACCTCCCTCGTTTTGTTCACCGGACCAACCAGCACCCCTCTCGATCCACATCGCCAGCAGCCTGCTGCTAGCGCGCCGCGCCCGTAGCTCTTCTCGAGCGAGGGCCTCGTGCTACTGGAGCCCCTGCCTCCTCTCATCCAGGAGGAGAGGAGCGTCCCGAGCTTCTCCTCAACCCCGCTGGCCGACGTGGCCATGACCGAGGACACCGGAGCAAGCCGTCGCCGGCTACCAGCGGAACCCCGCATCCCCTCTCTACCCTCCTTCCCTGTTCATCTCTTTTCTCCCTCTGGTCTCAGATCTTCCTCTTTTCTCTCTTTCCACAGGAACACCAGGAGGCCAAGGGTGCCGCCCCTACCGAGCTCGACGACCACTACCTGCAGGCCTTCCCACCGTTCCCAGCGCTGCCTACTCCCACCGGCGACCGCAGGTTCACCTCAGGCTGCCGTGTCCCGGCCATCTCCGTGTCGTCTCTCCCTTCTTCCCGTACGCGTTTTCCCCTCTGAATTTCTTCTCTGTCTTTTCTTCAGGCAATAGCTGCAGCCATGGCCTTGTAGCACGTTTCCCTGCTTGGAGATCCGATCCGTGCCTCCCCGCGCCATCCCGTTGTTCCCCACGCTCGTCGGAGCCCTCAGCGCCGCCATGCCTGCTTCCTGTCGAGCAGAGGAGGAAGGCGCCTCTATCTCGAGCCATTCGAGCGCACGCCGCGCCTGTCGACCGCTCGGCCTCCAAGGCCCAGATAGCGCCAGGAAGGCCCAGCCTCCTCCGCGGCCTGGCCGCGCCGCCAACACCCACCTGGGCCTTAGCCCATGGTGAGGCCCCCAGTGCATCCTTTGTTTTTTTCTCTCTACTGGCCCATTATGCTTCAGATCCGGCCCGTAGTTATATTTTTTTCTGCTGCTCCAAATTTGCTTTTATTCCAGTAAAACAGTTTTGCAGAAACCCCCCCAAGCATCATGCACTTAATAACTGTTGAACCATGCATCGGATTAAAACAAAATTAATATGAAAGTTGCTTAGAATTTTGTGTAGTTTCATAATATGTCTTTTTCATCCATGTCTAAAATGTTTAAAATGTTGTTTGTTTAAATTTTCTTAAATAACTTGCTAAAATGATTTAATTCATAACTATTTAACCGTAACTCGGTTTGTAACAAACTTTATATGTAAATGGGGTGGAAAAATGCATAGATTAACATGGTGGCATTGCTTTGCATGTTTAACAACTCTAAGTATGCTTTGGGGAAGAACAGTACCAAACCTTAAAATATGCACATGAGGTTTTTCCAGACTTGTTGTTTGTTGTTCCGGCCTCATTTAAACTTTCCTAGATAGGTAGTTTTCATTTGCTTCACCCCTTGCCATGTTTAACAACATTTAATATTGTTGGGTACATAAACGGGAGAGAACTAAATAAGTCATGTGGTGTTTCGTCAATATGCAACTCGTTGCATATTGAGCTCGACTTAATTTGTAGTTTTGTTTGTGCACTTTACCATGCCATGCATATTTAAACCGGGCATGCATCCTCCTTAGTTGTGCATCATGCCATGCTTGTGATGGTTGTTTACTATGTTGTTTGCTTCTTTCTGGTGTTGCTTCTTCGAGTTAGTTCCGATAACGTCACATTTGTGAGGATTCATTCGACTACGTCTGTTTGTCTTCTTCACGGACTCGTTCTTCTTCCTTGCGAGATCTCATGCAAGATGACCATACCCTCTAAATCACTTCTATCTTTGCTTGCTAGATGCTCGCTCTATTGCTATGCCTATGCCGCGATACCTACCACATGCTTTATCATGCCTCCCATATTGCCATGTCAAACCTCTAACCCACCTTGTCCTAGCAAACCGTTGTTTGGCTATGTTACCGCTTTGCTCAGCCCCTCTTTTAGCGTTGCTAGTTGCAGGTGAAGATGAAGTTTGTTCCATGTTGGAACATGGATATGTTGGGATATCACAATATCTCTATTATATTTAATTAATGCATCTATATACTTGGTAAAGGGTGGAAGGCTCGGCCTTATGCCTGGTGTTTTGTTCCACTCTTGCCGCCCTAGTTTCCGTCATACCGGTGTTATGTCCCTTGATTTTGCGTTCCTTACGCGGTTGGGTTATAATGGGAACCCCTTGACATTTCGCTTTGAATAAAACTCCTCCAGCAAGGCCCAACCTTGGTTTTACCATTTGCCACCTAAGCCTTTTTCCCTTGGGAGTCGCGCTCCCGAGGGTCATCTTTATTTTAACCCCCCCCCCCCCCCCCCCCCCCCCCCCCCCCCCCCCCCCTTGATTTTGCGTTCCTTACGCGGTTGGGTTATAATGGGAACCCCTTGACATTTCGCTTTGAATAAAACTCCTCCAGCAAGGCCCAACCTTGGTTTTACCATTTGCCACCTAAGCCTTTTCCCTTGGGAGTCGCGCTCCCGAGGGTCATTTTTTTTTTCCCCCCCCCCCCCCCCCCGAGCCAGTGCTCCTCTGAGTGTTGGTCCAAACTAGAGCCCCTTGCAGCGCCACCTCGGGGAAACTTGAGGGTTGGTTTTAGTTGTACGGATTGCTCATCCGGTGTGCCCTGAGAATGAGATATGTGGAGCTCCTATTGGGATTTGTCGGCACATTCGGGGCGGCTTTGCTGGTCTTGTTTTACCATTGTTGAAATGTCTTGTAACCGGGATTCCGAGTCTGATCGGGTCGTCCTGGGAGAAGGAATATCCTTCGTTGACCGTGAGAGCTTGTGATGGGCTAAGATGGGACACCCCTGCAGGGATTTGAACTTTCGAAAGCCGTGCCCGCGGTTATGGGCAGATGGGAATTTTTTAATGTCCGGTTGTAGAGAACTTGAAACTTAACTTAATTAAAATGCATCAACCGCATGTGTAGCCATGATGGTGTCTTTCCGGTGGAGTCCGGGAAGTGAACACGGTGTTGGAGTTATGCTTGAACGTAAGTAGTTTTAGGATCACTTCTTGATCACTTCTAGTTCACGACCGTGCTTTGCTTCTCTTCTCGCTCTCATTTGTGTAAGTTAGCCACCATATATGCTAGTGCTTGCTGCAGCTCCACCTCACTACCTTTTCCCTACCCATAAGCTTAAATAGTCTTGATCGCGAGGGTGTGAGATTGCTGAGTCCCTGTGACTCACAGATTACTTCCTAAACCAGTTGCAGGTGCCAATGATACCGTGTAGGTGATGCAACCGAGCTCAAGGAGGAGCTCGATGAAGATCATGTTCGTTGTGTTGTTTCGTTTCCAATTGATCAGTAGTGGAGCCCAGTCGGGGTGATCGGGGATCTAGCATTAGGGGTTGTCTTTCTTTATTTGGTTCTGTAGTCGGACCTTGATTGTATCTGGATGATGTAATGCTATATTCATGTGTTGTGTGAAGTGGCGATTGTAAGCCAACTCTGTACCTCTTTCTTATTCAGTACATGGGATGTGTAAAGATTACCCCTCTTGCGACATGCCTACAATGCGGTTATGCCTCTAAGTCGTGCTCCGACACGTGGGAGATATAGCCACATCGTGGGTGTTGCAATACATGTGGCAGAATCTGGTGGATGATATCCAATGGCCAGTAGTGCTCGGATTTTCCATCTTTGTACCGTCGGATTGGCTTCATCCAACGACCAACTTTCAAAGTTTTTCACACTATATAGGGGGTATAGATATATATGTGTTGGTCTGTTGCAATGGATCCAAAGTATATATATCTATTTAGTGGAGTGCACTCTAAACACATTATCTATTTATTTTTCTCTAACCTTCCGTAGCCATGCAACCAAGCCACATAAGCTTCATGGGTGCCCCCCACATCATATTATGCATATTACGTTGATTGAAAAAAAGATAAATCACCCAAAACAAGATCTTCCCGTTTTTGTTCCTACGATGTTGTGCCGTGCACATACCTACTAGTTGTATAGTGGTAGTACTAGTAATATAGTATTAGGAGTACAAACTTGGTTCTAGTAGGAGTAGTACTAGTACGGAATGCTCCTAGTCTATCAACGAGCCCCGTCTGACACCAAATTTCTTGGCTTCCGTGCTACAACTAGATCTTCCCCTCGTTTCTGTTTTCCAACCCGGCGGCGGGCGGGGTGTCGGTTTGTTCAATGGCGGTCCCACATGAAAGTGAAAATGCTAGGCAACACGCCTTCCCTAAGCTATGTGTCATGCCGGACGGGCCGTGTTGTACTCCCGATTCCCGGGCGTGTGGGGGTGCGACGCGAACGCAGCAGGCCTTTTCCTTTTACCAGCAATGTGCCCGTGCGTTGCGACGGATCCAAAGTAGTAGAATAGTAGTATTTGTTCACAAACTTGAAAGAAATCACTATTGTTTTGATATACTCCTAATATATTACTCCCTCCGTACCTAAATATTTGTCTTTTTTGAGATTTCAAATGGACTATCACATACGGATTATATAGACATATTCTAGTGTTTCTAGCAAGATGCCCGCGCATTGCACGAAGTTGATGGAAAAGGTAAGAACAACTTATAAATTGACGGATGGAGTACTAGTTATAGTGATGCATATAATTAAGCAAAGGGATCGCACATGTCGATATTGACTGGAACGAGAATGCAACAGCACAATAAGAATTAGGGCCACGATGACGCGATCGCAGTGGTGGTTACAGAAGGCAAGATGAAAGATGGATCCACAAACGTACAACCTCCTCCTCCTCCTCAACTTAGTGCGCCAGGCCACCGACCGGCAGCTAAGGAGCGGCGGCTTTTGTGGCGAGGTCGACGTGCTTCTCAGCAAAGGCATCCAAGGCTTCCAGCCGGTTGAGGAAGGCCAACGTCGTAGCGTCCTCACTGGCCTTGTAGATACCTATGTACACGATTTCCTCATACATGTGGATGTGTAGGTCGACGAATTCTTGCAGGGTGAGGCGCCTCGCGGCGAGCTCGACCTCCAGGTGGACATTCTTCGTGGTGTCGGCGGGCAGTCGCAGGGCCACCAGTGCTTGAAAGAGGTTCTGGCCATGGAGGCCGATTAGGGTGGCAGGTAATGAGGAGCCTGGGCGCGCGGGCTAGAGGAGTACGGCGATGTCGTCCGCGAACTTCTTGAGGACGGTGAACTTGTTGCTGGTGGCAAGGATCATCTAGTCCAACTGATAGTCGTAGTTGGCGTCGAAGGCGGCCATCCACCAGCCAGTCTCCAACACCGTCTGGAGACGATCCTCGGCGCCATGCCGCAGGCCGGCGTCATGGACCATCTGGCGCAGCCGCTGGCTGCTCACGAGCATCGCCGCCATGGGTCTGGAGTGAGCTCTTTTGCGCTTAGTGTAGGTGCTTAGGCAAATGCTTAGGTGCGTATGATGTGGTAGATGCATTGGAATGGAGGGGCGCCTTTATATGAGGGCAATGAGGGCAAACTGCGTTGCATTCACATTGTGCAGCCTCTTTTCCCGGACCTCCTCCCATTACTTCCCTCATGCATGAATTGAAGGAGGATGCATTGGCCATTCAACATATCGGGAACCGCTACTCCCTCCCTCTTCTGCATTAAAGCCGTATCGGGAACTGCGTCACCCGCTGTCAAATCAAATACTCCCTCCGTCTATGTGAGTATTAAGTCATCTTACGAAAACCAAATAGTAAACACATAGGCGTGGTGCGTTAACTCTCACGTTGTTTCTTATTTTTTTTGACATAAATAGAGGAATCAACCAAGCAGAGATGTGGGGCTTGTATGCTTTTAATGACTTGAGACTATCAAACATGACATGCAGTGGTCAGTTCGTTGCACAAGAACAAATAAAACCCACATCAGCACACACGCATCTTATATAGCATCACATCCAATGGCTATAAAAGATGAATGAGACCAAATTATATCTCATCTAGATGAGTTCTAGCAAAACTGTATTAATAATACTTAGTACTCCTGCGCCATGTATCATATATTAGTATCATGTAGTACTTTATTTATTTATGAGGTATCCAAATGGCACTGCACCGCCAAGAAAATAGGGTAACATCAAAATTATGGACTACTTTTTTGAGTATGTTGGTAAGGTCCGGTCATAGTCACTTATTGAAATCTCTAAAAAAAGACAAATACTCCCTCCGTCCGGAAATACTTGTCATCAAAATGGATAAAATGAAATGTATCTAGACGTATTTTAGTTTTAGATACATCTCTTTTTATCCATTTTGATGACAAGTATTTTCGGACGGAGGGAGTAGAAAACAGAGTTGGTGATGATGGTGAGCGTGCCATCCTGCAATATAGGCCGTCGGATTTATATCTAACGGATAGGAAAGAAACTATGGCAATTTTGCAAAAATATACCCACACGTCTCTCCACGTTCGCAAATAAGGCCTTCCCTCGTTCAAACTTTTCTCTCACAAGATAAACTACTCATACAAATGCATCTTGAGGTTTCCATAGAATCGAAGAGAGGGATGATGATGTGTGTGTGTGCGCAGGCGATCGATAAAGAGAACCATCCAATTTGTCTGTGCCCACGTCAAAGATATAGAGTGGCTGGCCTACTGGAACGTGATATGGGACATGTGCAGTTTGTCTCTGTGGCATGGATACCTACCTGCATCGCTCGACTATCGGTGTGTGGTGGGGGAAGAGGGAGGCCTAATTAACTATAGAGGTACAATGGCTGGTATATGTGTGGAGGAGGAGAGAGGCCTACCTCATGTATTAAGGAGATCGATCTACCTCGTGTATTAAGGGAGATCGATCGGCATCCATGCATATGTGCAGGAGAGGAATAAGGTTGGGAGAGTGACAGAGCTAGAGTGTTGGAGGGGGTGGTAGTGGAGTTGCTTCTAACAAATGGTGGGATAGGCTTGCTAGACAAACGGAGTGCACGCCCTCAATATCAATAAGAGAGGAGATGGCTGCTTGTTGTCTGTGCACGTGCATGTGAGAGACGGGTCAGGAGGCATGCACAAATGATGAGGGGGGACGATGTGGCTGTGGTAAGCATACGTAACTACATAGGAAGATAAATCGCTCTTTGTTAGAGAAAGGAGAGACATAACTTGTGAGGTATGTCGATCGATGGGGGGGGGGGTAGTTAAAGTCGATCTAGGTATATGTCGGGAGATCGATCGGTATACATGCTTGTGTGTGTTAGAAGCAAATGAGGCACGAGGAGAAGGATAGAGAGAGAGGGATGCATGTAGGAGGTGGTATGAGAGGCATACTATATCGAGGGGGAGGAGTGTGCGAGTACAAGAACGATGAAAAGAGTGGTGGGAGTGAGGCATGGACGGTGACAAGAGAAGAGGGGAAGCTTGTGTTTGTGCTAGGCACACCTGGCTAGAGAGGCATATCGATCGATGTGTGCCATAAAGAAGGAGCTGGGGGCCTACACACACCGTGGGTGAACGACCTAAAGTGAAAAGACGAATTTGCGCGATGGAGCTAGAGAATGCTGAGGGAGGGTGAGAGGGATGCGGGCGTGTGCATGCACAAGAGAAAGTTAGCGCTAGCTACAAAGATAAGAGGGTTGTTTGGGTGTAAAAGATGAATAGAGATCATATATACTTCATTATAAAAAGCGAATTTGGGTATTTGAAGAATTTATCATAGTGTTTCAAACCGACGCATGTGTGAATATATATAACGATGATACACATGGTGTGGTTATGAACATGTTATACTACATTCAATATATCTTATCTCTACTCTTATAAAAAACGGAGTTGTTGATGATGGTGTGCCTGCCATCCTGCATTATAGGCCGTCCGATTTATATCTGACGGATAGCAAGGAAACTATGATGGTTCAAGTTGGCAACAATCATGATTGTAGATTATTATTGAAATAGAGAAACGAATTCAAATTTGGTTCGAATTGCAGCGGTAGTATAGACATTTGGAATGCACTAAAATGTTGGTATGAGTAGGTTAATTACATGCATTATACAGCAAGCGAAAAAATTTAATCGGACATAACATGGATTCATACTCCCTCCTTCCATCTATATAGGGCGTAATGAGATTTTTAAGACCGCCTTTGACTATTGACAAGATTAATAGTACATGACATGCACAATGTGAAAATTATATCATTGAAAGAACCTTTCACAGACGAATTTAATGGTGTGCTTTGTGTAAGTTGCATGTCATATATCATTGCTCTAATATTTGGTCAAAGTTAGCATCAAAAAACGCATTAGGCCCTATATAGATGGAAGGAGGGAGTAGCTTTGAATAGCATTTGTATAGTAAAACGGGGCAAGACTCTCTCTTTGTGTGGTGTGAATAGTTTTATTTTTTCGTTTTCTTTTTGGTTGAGGGAAGTGCGAATTTATTTGGTACGTACAAGTACAATATTACTACACGTTAGGCTTGTCCCTAAAATTCAACCCGCGTCTTGTTATATCCCGAAAATTCAGATATCGTGCTCCCAAAATTGGCGCCTTCACAACCCGCGCCTTGCTATCCCGAAATTACAACGCGCGCGAAAACTCCCTCCAGCTGCCAAATCCTGACACGTGAAATCCCCCTTCTAACCCTGAGCCGAAAGGGCCGCTAGTTCAAATCGGTGGGGGGTACTTTTGTAACACACCCTACATTTTGGACAAGCGCGTCCCTAAGTCATGCTTCACCCCGTCCCATCGCCCCCTTTTCGCCATTCGAAATCCCAGGCCGCCATAAACTCTCCACTCCAGCCGCGAAACCCCAACCTCCTCCATCCACCACGTCACCGCTGCCCAGCCGGAGCCTCTTCCCCGACGACGTCGTCCACCACAACAGCTCGGCGTCCCTCGCCCACCTCCCCGGATGAGGATCCGTCGTCCATCTTGTCGTCCCGCCGGTTCAGCCGCCCCGTACTCCACCTCCAAGGAGCTGCTCCGACGATCGCCTCGTCTATCGCGGCTGCTCCATCCCCATAGCGCCCCTTAACCTGCTCCACCAGAACCGCATCAGCCTCACCGACTCCTCGGACGAAGCTGAGGCCTACTCGGCACCACCAAAGAGGTTGTACACTCATCGCATCGCACCTTCTCCTTAACTCGACCTCCCGGCGCCGATGGTGCTCCATCCCGCACCCCCATGGAGCGGCTACCTTGAAGCCGGCGCCGTGGGCGACATCTCCACGGCGGCTCTCACCCAGTGCGAGGCCCCTTCAGCGGCAGCGTCCATACCAGCCGGATTTGCTGCTGCTGCTCCGGCTCTCGCTCGCTCGCGCTGCTGCTGCTGCTCCGGCTCTCGCTCGATCGCTCGCTCGCCCAGCTGTTGCTGCTGCTCTCCCCCTCGCTCGTGCTGCTGCTCTGCTCTGATTAAGCCACACTTCAGTCGACTAAATCGACTTTTGGGTCAGTCGATTTTCAGGGGTTGGGGGGGCTCGCCGGAGTTACGGAAGAACCACCCGCAGCGAGGACGGGGGCCCGCCGGAGAGGTACCCCACTATCTATCTTAGGGTTCAGGGTGGGGACGGGGAGCCTAGAGGGCTGGCTGGGGCGGCGGTGGTGAGTTGTTTCGGGGCTGCGAGGCGGCGCTGGGGCCGGCAGCGAGGCCGGTGGTGGCTGGCGGCTCATGTTGGGGAACGTAGTAATTTCAAAAAATTTCCTACGCACACGCAAGATCATGGTGATGCACAGCAACGAGAGGGGAGAGTGTGATCTACGTACCCTTGTAGACCGATAGCAAAAGCGTTAGCACAATGCGGTTGATGTAGTCGTACGTCTTCACGGCCTGATCGATCAAGCATCAAAACTACGGCACCTCCGAGTTTTAGCACACGTTCAGCTCGATGACGATCCCCGGACTCCGATCCAGCAAAGTGTCGGGGAAGAGTTCCGTCAGCACGACGGCATGGTGACGATCTTGATGTACTATCGTTGCAGGGCTTCGCCTAAGCACCGCTACAATATTATCGAGGATTATGGTGGAAGGGGGCACCGCACACGGCTGAGAATATGATCACGTGGATCAACTTGTGTGTCTCGGGGTGCCCCTTGCCCCCGTATATAAAGGATCAAGGGGAGGAGGCCGGCCGGCCCCTATGGCGCGCCAAGGAGGAGTCGTCCTCCTAGTAGGAGTAGGACTCCTACTAGGAGGGGGAAAGAAGTGGGGAGGGAGAAGGAAAGGGGGGCGCCGCCCCCCTCTCCTAGTCCAATTCGGACCAGGGGGGAGGAGGCGCGCCGTCCACCTTTGGCTGCCCCTCTCTCTCTCCACTAAGGCCCATATGGCCCATTACTTCTCCCGAGGGGTTCCGGTAACCCTCCGGCTCTCCGGTTTTCTCCGAAATCACCTGGAACACTTCCGGTGTCCGAATATAGCCGTCCAATATATCAATCTTTATGTCTCGACCATTTCGAGACTCCTCGTCATGTCCGTGATCACATCCGGGACTCCGAACTAACTTCGGTACATCAAAACTCATAAACTCATAATATAACTATCATCGAAACCTTAAGCGTGCGGACCCTACGGGTTCGAGAACAATGTAGACATGACCGAGACATTTCTCCGGTTAATAACCAATAGAGGAACCTGGATGCTCATATTGGCTCCTACATATTCTATGAAGATCTTTATTGGTCAGACCGCATAACAACATACGTTGTTCCCTTTGTCATCGGTATGTTACTTGCCCGAGATTCGATCGTCGGTATCTCAATACCTAGTTCAATCTCGTTACCGGCAAGTCTCTTTACTCGTTCTGTAATACATCATCTCATAACTAACTCATTAGTTGCAATGCTTGCAAGGCTTATGTGATGTGCATTACCGAGAGGGCCCAGAGATACCTCTCCGACAATCGGAGTGACAGATCCTAATCTCGAAATACGCCAACCCAACATGTACCTTTGGAGACACCTGTAGAGTACCTTTATAATCACCCATTTATGTTGTGACATTTGGTAGCACACAAAGTGTTCCTCCAGCAAACGGGAGTTGCATAATCTCATAGTCATAGGAACATGTATAAGTTATGAAGAAAGCAATAGCAACATACTAAACGATCGGGTGCTAAGCTAATGGAATGGGTCATGTCAATCAGACCATTCACCTAATGATGTGATCCCGTTAATCAAATAACAACTCTTTGTTCATGGTTAGGAAACATAACCATCTTTGATTAACGAGCTAGTCAAGTAGAGGCATACTAGTGACACTCCGTTTGTCTATGTATTCACACATGTATTATGTTTCCGGTTAATACAATTCTAGCATGAATAATAAACATTTATCATGATATAGGGAAATAAATAATAAATTTATTATTGCCTCTAGGGCATATTTCCTTCAGTCTCCCACTTGCACTAGAGTCAATAATCTAGATTACACAGTAATGATTCTAACACCCATGGAGCCTTGGTGCTGATCATGTTTTGCTCGTGGAAGAGGCTTAGTCAACGGGTCTGCAACATTCAGATTCGTATGTATCTTGCAAATCTCTATGTCTCCCACCTGGACTAGATCCCGGATGGAATTGAAGCGTCTCTTGATGTGCTTGGTTCTCTTGTGAAATCTGGATTCCATTGCCAAGGCAATAGCACCAGTATTGTCACAAAAGATTTTCATTGGACCCGATGCACTAGGTATGACACCTAGATCGGATATGAACTCCTTCATCCAGACTCCTTCATTTGCTGCTTCTGAAGCAGCTATGTACTCCGCTTCACATGTAGATCCCACCACAACGCTTTGTTTAGAACTGCACCAACTGACAGCTCCACCGTTTAATGTAAACACGTATCCGGTTTGTGATTTAGAATCGTCCGGATCAGTGTCCAAGCTTGCATCAACGTAACGTTTTACGATGAGCTCTTTGTCACCTCCATATATGAGAAACATATCCTTAGTCCTTTTCAGGTATTTCAGGATGTTCTTGACTGTTGTCCAGTGATCCACTCCTGGATCACTTTGGTACCTCCCTGCTAGACTTATAGCAAGGTACACATAAGGTCTGGTACACAGCATTGCATACATGATAGAGCCTATGGCTGAAGCATAGGGAACGTCTTTCATTTTCTCTCTATCTTCTGCAGTGGTCGGGCATTGAGTCTTACTCAACTTCACACCTTGTAACAAAAGCAAGAACCCTTTCTTTGCTTGATCCATTTTGAACTTCTTCAAAACTTTGTCAAGGTATGTACTTTGTGAAAGTCCAATTAAGCGTCTTGATCTATCTCTATAGATCTTAATGCCTAATATGTAAGCAGCTTCACCGAGGTCTTTCATTGAAAAACTCTTATTCAAGTATCCCTTTATGCTATCCAGAAATTCTATATCATTTCCAATTAGTAATATGTCATCCACATATAATATCAGAAATGCTACAGAGCTCCCACTCACTGTCTTGTAAATACAAGCTTCTCCAAAAGTCTGTATAAAACCAAATGCTTTGATCACACTATCAAAGCGTTTATTCCAACTCCGAGAGGCTTGCACCAGTCCATAAATGGATCGCTGGAGCTTGCACACTTTGTTAGCTCCCTCTGGATCGACAAAACCTTCTGGTTGCATCATATACAACTCTTCTTCCAGAAATCCATTTAGGAATGCAGTTTTGACATCCATCTGCCAAATTTCATAATCATAAAATGCGGCAATTGCTAAGATGATTCGGACAGACTTAAGCATCGCTACGGGTGAGAAGGTCTCATCGTAGTCAATCCCTTGAACTTGCTGAAAACCTTTTGCGACAGGTCGAGCTTTGTAGACAGTAACATTACCGTCAGCGTCAGTCTTCTTCTTGAAGATCCATTTATTCTCAATTGATTGCCGATCATCGGGCAAGTCAACCAAAGTCCATACTTTGTTCTCATACATGGATCCCATCTCAGATTTCATGCCTTCAAGCCATTTTGCGGAATCTAGGCTCACCATTGCTTCTTGATAGTTCGTAGGTTCATCATGATCTAGTAGCATGACTTCCAGAACAGGATTACCGTACCACTCTGGCGCGGATCTCACTCTGGTTGATCTACGAGGTTCAGTAGTATCTTGTTCTAAAGTTTCATGATCATCATCATTAGCTTCCTCACTAACTGGTGTAGGTGTCACAGAAACAGGGTTTTGTGATGTACTACTTTCCAATAAGGTAGTAGGTACGGTTACCTCGTCAAGTTCTACTTTCCTCCCACTCACTTCTTTCGAGAGAAACTCCTTCTCCAGAAAGTTTCCGAATTTAGCAACAAAAGTCTTGCCTTCAGATCTGTGATAGAAGGTGTATCCAATAGTTTCCTTTGGATATCCTATGAAGACACATTTCTCCGATTTGGGTTCGTGCTTATCAGGTTGAAGCTTTTTCACATAAGCATCGTAGCCCCAAACTTTTAGAAACGACAACTTTGGTTTCTTGCCAAACCAAAGTTCATAAGGCGTCGTCTCAACGGATTTTGATGGTGCCCTATTTAACGTGAATGCGGCCATCTCTAGAGCGTATCCCCAAAACGATAGCGGTAAATCAGTAAGAGACATCATAGATCGTACCATATCTAGTAAAGTACGATTACGACGTTCGGACACACCATTACGCTGTGGTGTTCCGGGTGGCGTGAGTTGCGAAACTATTCCACAATTTTTCAAATGTACACCAAACTCGTAACTCAAATATTCTCCTCCACGATCAGATCGTAGGAATTTTATTTTCTTGTTACGATGATTTTCAACTTCACTCTGAAATTCTTTGAACTTTTCAAATGTTTCAGACTTGTGTTTCATTAAGTAGATATACCCATATCTGCTTAAGTCATCTGTGAAGGTGAGAAAATAACGATATCCGCCATGAGCCTCAACGTTCATCGGACCACATACATCTGTATGTATGATTTCCAACAAATCTGTTGCTCTCTCCATAGTACCGGAGAACGGTGTTTTTGTCATCTTACCCATAAGGCATGGTTCGCAAGTACCAAGTGATTCATAATCAAGTGGTTCCAAAAGCCCATCAGTATGGAGTTTCTTCATGCGCTTTATACCGATATGACCCAAACGGCAGTGCCACAAATAAGTTGCACTATCATTATCAACTCTGCATCTTTTGGCTTCAACACTATGAATATGTGTGTCACTACTATCGAGATTCAATAAAAATAGACCACTCTTTAAGGGTGCATGACCATAAAAGATATTACTCATATAAATAGAACGACCATTATTCTCAGATTTAAATGAATAACCGTCTCGCATCAAACAAGATCCAGATATAATGTTCATGCTTAACGCTGGCACCAAATAACAATTATTTAGGTCTAATATTAATCCCGAAGGTAGATGTAGAGGTAGCGTGCCGACTGCGATCACATCGACTTTGGAACCGTTTCCCACGCGCATCGTCACCTCGTCCTTAGCCAATCTTCGCTTAATCCGTAGTCCCTGTTTCGAGTTGCAAATATTAGCAACAGAACCAGTATCAAATACCCAGGTGCTACTGCGAGCATTAGTAAGGTACACATCAATAACATGTATATCACATATACCTTTGTTCACCTTGCCATCCTTCTTATCCGCCAAATACTTGGGGCAGTTCCGTTTCCAGTGACCAGTCTGCTTGCAGTAGAAGCACTCAGTTTTAGGCTTAGGTCCAGATTTGGGTTTCTTCTCTTGAGTAGCAACTTGCTTGCTGTTGTTTTTGAAGTTCCCCTTCTTCTTCCCTTTCCCCTTTTTCTTGAAACTAGTGGTCTTGTTGACCATCAACACTTGATGCTCCTTCTTGATTTCTACCTCCGCAGCTTTCAGCATTGCGAAGAGCTCGGGAATAGTCTTATTCATCCCTTGCATATTATAGTTCATCACGAAGCTCTTGTAGCTTGGTGGCAGTGATTGGAGAATTCTGTCAATGACGCAATCATCTGGAAAATTAACTCCCAATTGAATCAAGTGATTATTATACCCAGAGATTTTGAGTATATGCTCACTGACAGAACTGTTCTCCTCCATCTTGCAGCTATAGAACTTATTGGAGACTTCATATCTCTCAATCCGGGTATTTGCATGAAATATTAACTTCAACTCCTGGAACATCTCATATGCTCCATGACATTCAAAACGTCGTTGAAGTCCCGATTCTAAGTCGTAAAGCATGGCACACTGAACTATCGAGTAGTCATCAGCTTTGCTCTGCCAGACGTTCATAACATCTGGTGTTGCTCCAGCAGCAGGCCTGGCACCCAGCGGTGCTTCCAGGACATAATTCTTCTGTGTAGCAATGAGGATAATCCTCAAGTTACGGACCCAGTCCGTGTAATTGCTACCATCATCTTTCAACTTTGCTTTCTCAAGGAACGCATTAAAATTCAACGGAACAACAGCACGAGCCATCTATCGACAATTAAGCATAAACAAGCAAGATACTATCAGGTACTAAGTTTCATGATAAATTTAGGTTCAATTAATTTACTTAAAGAACTCCCACTTAGATAGACATCCCTCTAATCCTCTAAGTGATTACGTGATCCAAATCAACTAAACCATGTCCGATCATCACGTGAGATGGAGTAGTTTCATTGGTGAACATCACTATGTTGATCATATCTACTATATGATTCACGCTCGACCTTTCGGTCTCCGTGTTCCGAGGCCATATCTGTATATGCTTGGCTCGTCAAGTATAACCTGAGTATTCCGTGTGTGCAACTGTTTTGCACCCGTTGTATTTGAACGTAGAGCCTATCACACCCGATCATCAAGTGGTGTCTCAGCACGAAGAACTTTCGCAATGGTGCATACTCAGGGAGAACACTTCTTGATAATTAGTGAGAGATCATCTTATAATGCTACCGTCAATCAAAGCGAGATAAGATGCATAAAAGATAAACATCACATGCAATCAATATAAGTGATATGATATGGCCATCATCATCTTGTGCTTGTGATCTCCATCTTCGAAGCACCGTCGTGATCACCATCGTCACCAGCGCGACACCTTGATCTCCATCGTAGCATCGTTGTCGTCTCGCCAATCTTATGCTTCCATGACTATCGCTACCGCTTAGTGATAAAGTAAAGCATTACATCGCGATTGCATTGCATACAATAAAGCGACAACCATATGGCTCCTGCCAGTTGCCGATAACTCGGTTACAAAACATGATCATCTCATACAATAAAATTTAGCATCATGTCTTGACCATATCACATCACAACATGCCCTGCAAAAACAAGTTAGACGTCCTCTACTTTGTTGTTGCCAGTTTTACGTGGCTGCTACGGGCTTAAGCAAGAACCAATCTTACCTACGCATCAAAACCACAACGATAGTTTGTCAAGTTGGTGTTGTTTTAACCTTCGCAAGGACCGGGCGTAGCCACACTCGGTTCAACTAAAGTTGGAGAAACTGTCACCCGCAAGCCACCTATGTGCAAAGCACGTCGGGAGAACCGGTCTCGCGTAAGCGTACGCGTAATGTCGGTCCGGGCCGCTTCGTCCAACAATATCGCCGAACCAAAGTATGATATGCTGGTAAGCAGTATGACTTATATCGCCCACAACTCACTTGTGGTCTACTCATGCATATAACATCAACATATAAAACCTAGGCTCGGATGCCACTGTTGGGGAACGTAGTAATTTCAAAAAATTTCCTACGCACACGCAAGATCATGGTGATGCACAGCAACGAGAGGGGAGAGTGTGATCTACGTACCCTTGTAGACCAATAGCGGAAGCGTTAGCACAACGCGGTTGATGTAGTCGTACGTCTTCACGGCCCGACCGATCAAGCACCGAAACTATGGCACCTCCGAGTTTTAGCACACGTTCAGCTCGATAACGATCCTCGGACTCCGATCCAGCAAAGTGTCGGGGAAGAGTTCCGTCAGCATGACAGCGTGGTGATGATCTTGATGTACTATCATTGCAGGGCTTCGCCTAAGCACCGCTACAATATTATCGAGGATTATGGTGGAAGGGGGCACCGCACACGGCTGAGAATATGATCACGTGGATCAACTTGTGTGTCTAGGGGTGCCCCTTGCCCCTGTATATAAAGGATCAAGGGGAGGAGGCCGGCCGGCCCCTATGGCGCGCCAAGGAGTCCTCCTCCTAGTAGGAGTAGGACTCCTACTAGGAGGGGGAAAGAAGTGGGGAGGGAGAAGGAAAGGGGGGCGCCGCCCCCCCTCTCCTAGTCCAATTCGGACCAGGGGGGAGGAGGCGCGCGGTCCACCTTTGGCTGCCCCTCTCTCTCTCCACTAAGGCCCATATGGCCCATTACTTCTCCCGGGGGGTTCCGGTAACCCTCCGGCTCTCCGGTTTTCTCCGAAATCACCCGGAACACTTCCAGTGTTCGAATATAGTCGTCCAATATATCAATCTTTATGTCTCGACCATTTCGAGACTCCTCGTCATGTCCATGATCACATCCGGGACTCCGAACTAACTTCGGTACATCAAAACTCATAAACTCATAATATAACTATCATCGAAACCTTAAGCGTGCGGACCCTACGGGTTCGAGAACAATGTAGACATGACCGAGACACGTCTCTGGTCAATAACCAATAGCGGAACCTGGATGCTCATATTGGCTCCTACATATTCTACGAAGATCTTTATTGGTCAGACCGCATAACAACATACGTTGTTCCCTTTGTCATCGGTATGTTACTTGCCCGAGATTCGATCGTCAGTATCTCAATACCTAGTTCAATCTCGTTACCGGCAAGTCTCTTTACTCATTCCGTAATACATCATCTCGCAACTAACTCATTAGTTGCAATGCTTGCAAGGCTTATGTGATGTGCATTACCGAGAGGGCCCAGAGATACCTCTCCAACAATCGGAGTGACAAATCCTAATCTCGAAATACGGCAACCCAACATGTACCTTTGGAGACACCTGTAGAGTACCTTTATAATCACCCATTTATGTTGTGACGTTTGGTAGCACACAAAGTGTTCCTCCGGCAAACGGGAGTTGCATAATCTCATAGTCATAGGAACATGTATAAGTTATGAAGAAAGCAATAGCAACATACTAAACGATCGGGTGCTAAGCTAATGGAATGGGTCATGTCAATCAGATCATTCACCTAATGATGCGATCCCGTTAATCAAATAACAACTCTTTGTTCATTGTTAGGAAACATAACCATCTTTGATTAACGAGCTAGTCAAGTAGAGGCATACTAGTGACACTCCGTTTGTCTATGTATTCACACATGTATTATGTTTCCGGTTAATACAATTCTAGCATGAATAATAAACATTTATCATGATATAAGGAAATAAATAATAACTTTATTATTGCCTCTAGGGCATATTTCCTTCAGCTCAGGGGGTGCAGGTTGAAGATGAACTGCAGACCCTCTCTAAACTACATGTCAAGTGCCTCTCTGCTACCATTGCGTTCAGTTTCGACAGTAGCATTCTGATTCCACAGTAAATTTCAGTTTCGATAGTTAAGTTCAGAGTCAACAGTTTTTACCTCATCTGTTGTAGTCAGGTGGTTTTTGGTGATGTTAATTTTACATCCACTTTACATCATCTATTGGAGATGCTATTAGAATCCCACTTGAGATTGATGATGTCTGCCTTGTGCTGCTTCAGCCTTGACGTCTTACGGCTCACCGGAGCTACTCCAAAGACAGAACGATCCATCACAGTAGAGCAGTGCCCTGGACGCCGTCTACAGATTCCTCAGATCTTCCTCCACCCCTCCGACAGCCACCTCTGCCTCAACTGCTTCAGCGACCAACCCAATGATGTTGAGGTCGACACGGCTATGGTAAAGAGGTTGTACACTTGTTGCATCACTTATTACTATACATTCACGTCGATCCATTAGGGCTATTTTGGTTCAACGGAAAAATGTCGATCCACTGGTTGTTACCATCACTCTAAATTTCAGCATGCTCTCCTTACATAATCTCACCATATTTTTTCGTATGCATGTCAGATATTGTACACAGTCATGCTGAACATGTAGAGAAAAAGAGGAGAGTTTTGCGCGGCAATACAATGTCATGCAGACATCGCTCCATGGTGGGTTCAATGGCTAACCCTCCCCATCCCTCTCCAGATTGTAATCCAGAGGAAGATATCTGTTTTGAGGCGGATTCAGATGCCACTGACCACTCCTATTTACCCCCAAGGTGTTTGATCTACCTTGGCATGATGATGTTAGTCATATCATGCATATGTTGCCTTGCAGTGCCTACTTTTGATATCATATATGTCATCTTCTTAGTTCAGACATGTTTTGTAATGCCACCTGTTTAGTTTCTATATCATATATGGGAATTATGCAGTCTCATGTCTTTTAGCCAGCCATAATATATGTGAAATGTGCAATGCCATCCTGTTTAACCAGACATCATATATTTGAATGATATCTTGCCCATCCTTTTCTTCATTACATTTCCATTTGTCGACAATGTTTGTACATTAAACTACTCTTCCTATGAATCAACCATTTGGGTGGGTGTCGGTGTCAAAACCGGCGGATCTCGGGTAGGGGGTCCCGAACTGTGCGTCTAGGCCGGATGGTAACAGGAGGCAGGGAACACGATGTTTTACCCAGGTTCGGGCCCTCTTGATGGAGGTAAAACCCTACGTCCTGCTTGATTAATATTGATGATATGGGTAGTACAAGAGTAGATCTACCATGAGATCAAGGAGGCTAAACCCTAGAAGCTAGCCTATGGTATGATTGTTGTATATGGAGTTGATGTCCTACGGACTACAACCCTCCGGTTTATATAGACACTGGATAGGGTTAGGGTTACATAGAGTCGGTTACAATGGTAGGAGATCTTGAATATCCGCATCGCCAAGATTGCCTTCCACGCCAAGGAAATTCCCATCCGGACACGGGACAAAGTCTTCAATCTTGTATATTCATAGTCCAGGAGTCCGGCTAAAGGTATAGTCCGGCTACCCGAACACCCCCTAATCCAGGACTCCCTCAGTAGCCCCTGAACCAGGCTTCAATGACGATGAGTCCGGCGTGCAAATTGTCTTCGGCATTGCAAGGCGGGTTCCTCCTCCAAGTCCTTCATAGAAGATTCTAAACACCAAGAGTAGTGTCTGGCTCTGCAAAATAAGCTTCCACATATTGCCATAGAGAGAATAATATTAACACAAATCAAATCTGCTGACGTATTCCGCAGTGCGTCATCACACTATACCCAAGTCCTTTACTCGAATCGTTTTCACTTTTCCACATCAGTGTGTTTTGCGAGGCAGTTTCCTTGGCACGTCTTGTCAAAGCAGAGATCGTGTACCCCCCTTTTACGGGATTCTCATCAATACGGACGTGGATAACCCAACCGCGCCACTTATCACGGCGCTCGGGAGGCAAGCGAGTTTTACTAGGCAGGTGGGGACGCACAACCGCATCCGCCCATATAAGGGGACAAGGATCCACCTTTTTACCTACGCCTTCTTCCTCCTTTGCCTATCCATCTCCTGCGCACCCGAGCTCCAGCGCCCAAGCCCGCACTTCCCACCTCAACCTTCTCCAGCAATGTCCAGAGCGGGAGGCAAGTGGATGGACTCCTCCGCCACGGAGGGCCAAGTCAAGAAGCTAAGTAAGGCCGGATACCTGTCCAAGGACATCGCGCACCGGCTTCTCGAAAAGGGGTAGCTTCTCCCCCACCCCAAGGCCCCATGAGAGGGTAGTATTTCTCCCCCAGTTCCTCCGTGGACTGGGTTTTCCACTCCACCCATTTGTCCGGGGGCTCATGTTCTACTACGGCCTGGATTTCCACGATCTGGCTCCGAACTTCATCCTCAACATCTCGGCGTTTATCGTCGTGTGCGAGGCTTTTCTCCGCGTCCGCCCTCATTTCGGCCTCTGGCTCAAGACCTTCAACGTCAAGCCCAAGGTGGTGCGCGACAGCCAGGCGGAGTGCGGAGGCGCCATGGCGGGCAAGATGGCCAACGTCCTATGGTTCGAGGGCTCTTTCATGGAGACCCTAAAGGGATGGCAATCTGGGTGGTTTTATATCACCGAGCCGCGCGATCTGAAATGGACCGCAGCCCCCGAGTTCCGATCCGGACCCCCCACACGGCTTATGTCCTGGAAAGAGACGGGCCTGCCATGGGGTGACGAAAAAAGGTGACCGGATTGCAAACATGCATCCAGTCCCTGGTGAACAAGCCAGTCCAGCTTGTTAATGTAATCTAGGTTATGCTCGTCCGCCGGATCCTCCTGTGCCAACACCAGGATTTTAATCTGTGGGACTTCGACCCGGCGCAGCATCAAACCCTCAGCAGGCTCTTCGACACGACGTACAAAGACGCCTGGAAGATGCTATTCAAGGGCACCGAGGCTCCCACATCTGCCTCCGAGGACCGCAGATACAGCTCGCAGCGTCACGCTAGCGAGGTAAGCCATCTACACCTTTTACAGGATGTTAAGCTTTTTTCACAGTTTGACTCTATGCGGGATCTAAACTTCCTTACCTTTGACAGGCTTGGCGGGCGATATCCGGACCGATTAACTGTCCGGCTCCGCTGCCCGAAGACCCAGCCCCAGCTCTACTAGTGAAGTTGCTGGTTCCGGCGCCTTATGTGGTGCCGGAGAAGAAGGCCAAGAAGAACAAGACCACGGGGACTCGAAAGAGTGCCCGCAACGTGGTGGTGTCGGACTCGTCATCTGACGAGTCCGAGACGCCCTCCTCCCGCGAAAACAAGGAGGAAGAAGAAAACTCTCCCCCCCCCAGCGGAGGGAGGAGAGAAGAGGAAGGCCGCCCCAACGGGGGAGGCCGAGGGGTCTAGGAAAGGGAAGACCCCTCCGCCGGACTACGCCCCCAACGCCGAAGAGGGCAAAGAGGAGTGGCCAAACAGGGCCAAGCGTCTGGCGAAATCGTAAGTTCAGATATCAGAGTAACTCATGATGTTCCTTTGTTGCACAGCTTTCCCTAATGTCGAATGTAATTATGCAGTCCGCCCCGGGCCGAATTCGACGAATCGTCGGGCGGCTCCCTGGACTCATCGGACGTGAACTCAGTTCCGCCCGCTGTCTCCCCCCGCACTGCAGACGACGCCGAAGTGGCGTCGCGACAAGCTCCGGGGCAAGAGGAGGTGGTCCCGGAGGAGCCGCAAGGCAACCTCCCGGACTCCAGGAGTGAAGGGGATAAGGCTCCCCAGGGCTCTCAGTCCGGCTTTGTGCCGGACACCGCGCCGGAATCTTCCACAGTTCCGGACCACGGTAGGCGAACTCCTTCCAAGAGGAGCAAGCCTTCTGAGCCGGCGGCCTCCGTCCAACCGGAGGTGCCGGACAATCTGCTGGAGGTGCTTGACGACGCCTCCATCGACGAGGGGCACCATGCTATTATGAGTACGGTGATCCAGAAGGTTCAGTCCGCCAAGAGCGGACTGACTGAAGCTTGCGCTAGCCTTCTAACAGGCTTTGAGGTAAGTAAAAATATGTAAAAATATTACCTCATAGACAGTAGCCCCCGATGCTCTGTTTGGCGTTCGGAAAGAAAAGCCGAATAGAGGATCTATTAAATTTTGCAGGAGTCTAAAAAAAGAATCAATATGCGTATGCAGGCTTCGCTTCTATCCACCGCCGCACTGACTGCGGAGGTGGGTGTCCTGAAGCAGGACCTCGAGCGGACCGAGCAAGAGCTCGGCCTTGCCAAGCGGCGGCTCGAGGAAGAAGAAGGTAAGAAGTACCTTACAGAAAAAGTGCCTATAAAAAGGCTTGATTGCAAAAAGAGTAACAGGATTGTACTGCTTATTGTAGGGGCCACGACTGAGGTGGCGACCCTTAAGCAGGCGCTGTCTAAGGCCGAAAAGAAAACGGCCGCGGAGCGCACCGAGCGAGACAGACTTGGGGCTCAGGTCGGCGAGGTGCAGCAAGAGCTTCAGGCTCTCATGAAAAAACATGAGAGTTTGGAGCTGGAGTCGAAGGCGCAAGCATCCAAGCTTGCAACGGCCCTAGAGGCTGCCAAGTCTGCCAAGGCCGAAGCCCAAAAGGCCCTCCAAGAGTTGGAGGAGATGAGGAAGATAGCAGCGGGTAAGGCATTCTTTATGCAAAGCAGAAATATAAAAGTGAACTACCTGTTACTTACCCGAATTCAGAGCTCTCCAGGGGCATTCGCAGATCTTCCCTGCAGCGTATCCGCCACTGCCGCATTCTACCGAGCTGAAGAGGGTAGCTCGACGGAGAAGGTGTTCTGGTCTCAGTATTCTGAGGCCGGACACCCTGTGCCCTTGAGCGACCAGCTGAAACAGCTGGTCGAGCTCCACAAGGCGGCCGAGCAGGCCATGAAGGGCTTCATAGTTCGGCTGTGGCCCGGAGAGGCCCTGCCTGGGAGCTATTTCGGGCTGGTGCGGCGGCTGGTGGAGGCCTGTCCAAGGCTCGAGGTCATCAAGTGCTCCGTCTGCATCGAAGGTGCCCGTCGGGCCCTTGCCCGTGCAAAGGTGTACTGGGGTAAGCTGGACGGTGAGAAGCTTGTGAAGGACGAGCCGCCGCCGGGGAAGGAGCATCGCAAGCCCGAGAACTACTACAAGGATGTTCTTGCAGGTGCCCTCCTTGTGGCGGATGAATGTACCAAGGATGTGATTTTTGAATGAACTCGCTCGTGTTTATCCTGTGCGCTGAAAACTTGTTCATATGCGCTAAGCAATGCTTATTGAATTTAAAATATTACTTTCTATGCGACCGTTTATCAAAAATTGAGAGATGGCCAGTCGTCGGCTTCTGCCCCCATGCCACTAGTGCTGGGGTGTTCGGGATAAACCTGAGCGCTCTTTTTCCCATAGTTGGGTCCTTCGAGGGAGGCGCTCAGCACAACAAACCAGGAAATCGGACTATAATGCTTGAACACTCTCACTTAGCTATAGAACTCTATAATTTTAAATTTCGGCGAAGCCCCTAGTTCGGAAAACCGAGTTCGGGGCGCTATCCACGCCTTGGCCGGATAAAGCCAGCTCCTCGCTCGAAGCGGCATAAGCCTTTAGGGACTCGAAAAACCTCTCGAACAGCGACAGGTCTCTCGCCACATCATGACAGTCAGTTTTAGCTTTCTCCACTGAGGTGCTTAACCCAGCTGAACCGGGGCACAATCGCAGTGGTTCTCCTAGTGCTACCTTAGCCAATAGAGCGGAAAGTAAGGCACCAAAACATAGGAGCCGGGCAAACCCAACTATTGACCCAAATCATGATTCGAAGCCGATGCATATAGTGCTATAAGTTCGGGGTGTCGCACTTGTGAAAGTGTACGGACTTCTCACACCATTATGAGGGGTACTGAAGCCCCTGGCTTGTTTGCCGTACCATGGTGTACCGGTGCAATCATGTCATTTAATAAACATAAATGTGAAAAGAAGATAATGCAAAAAATAGACAAGAAGCTAAGCATTGTTTATAGAGAGTCTATTTATCAAAGCCGAACGATACAAATAGTGCGGTAAGCAAAAGATATTGGACTATTTAGTATGTCCTGACCAGGGGCAGGCCGCGGAATTGTATTTAAAACAGGTATACCGCTCGTAATAGAGACCACCTGGGAGTTCCATAATGCGGCATGGCTTGTCTGCCTCCCTGGAGCTTGTATCGTTTGTGCGGCAGTCGAATTGCCGAACAGGTCGTCCGAAGTATGGAGTCCTGAAAGTAAGAAAAAATTAAAAAAAAGAATCCGGCAGCCCCTAGTACGTTTTAAGCCGTATTTTGGGCATGCTGTTATTGCGCCCCTTCCCCTATGCCCATGGTATTTCAAGGGCGTAGTTATGTACGCGAGGTACTGGTTTCGTTATGTCGCGAGAGCTGGGGTTGGGGCCGCATTGCTACGCTTGCTCAGAGTGTGCCAGGCGGTCCTGCTGTGGGTTACTCCGGGCGCGCTTGGCAGTGTCAGGCTTTTTGATGGTCGGACTGGAGAATTGCCTGAGAAGGCTACTTTGTACCTCCGCTGCGAGAGCCACTGTGTGCTCCTCCGTACGGAGGGAGCATTTGGTGTTTCTGTTGACCGTGATTACTCCTCGAGGGCCTAGCATCTTGAGCTTGAGATATGCGTAGTGCGGCACTGCAATGAACTTTGTGAATGCGGTTCCTCCGAGCAGGGCATGATAGCCGCTGTGAAACGGGACTATATCGAAGATTAATTCTTCGCTTCGAAAATTGTCCAGAGATCCGAAGACCACATCAAGTTTTACTGAGCCTGTATAGTTGGCTTCTACACCTGGTATAACGCCTTTAAAGGTCGTTTTTGTGGGCTTAATCCTTGAGGGATCTATGCCCATTTTCCGCACTGTATCCTGATAAAGCAGGTTCAAGCTACTGCCGCCGTCCATGAGGACTCTTTTGAGATGAAATCCGTCGATGATTGGGTCGATAACCAATGCGGCGAAGCCGCTATGACGGATGCTAGTGGGATGGTCCCTTCAATCAAAAGTGATCGGGCAGGAGGACCATGGGTTGAACTTTGGGGCGACTGGCTCCATCGCGTATACGTCCCGTAGCGCACGCTTCCGCTCCCACTTGGGAATGTGGGTTGCGTATATCATGTTCACTGTCCGCACTTGTGGGGGAAAGCCCTTCTGTCCATTGTTGTTCGGCGGCTTGGGCTCCTCCTCGTCGTCGCTGTGCAACCCCTTGTCTCTGTTTTCGGCCCTTAACTTGCCTGCGTGCTTGAACACCCAACAATCCCTATTAGTGTGATTGGCTGGCCTTTCGGGGGTGCCATGTATCTGGCACAAGCGATCGAGTATTCGGTCCAAACTGGACGGGCCCTGAGTATTCTTTTTGAATGGCTTTTTCCGTTGACCAGATTTATAGCCTTTGAATCCGGCATTGACTGCCATGTCTTCATTGCTGTCGCTGCTAACGCGGCGTTTTTGCTTATTCCGACGTGTCCTGCCACTTTTGTCCTTGGTATCCGAATTACCAGGGTTCTTTGATAAGTTGTTACTACGAGCTAGCCAGCTGTCTTCTCCCGCGCAAAAGCGGGTCATGAGTGTCATGAGGGCTGCCATGGATTTCGGCTTTTCCTGTCCCAGGTGCCGGGCAAGCCATTCGTCGCGGATGTTATGCTTGAAGGCTGCTAGGGCCTCTGCGTCCAGACAGTCAACTATCTAGTTTTTCTTTGTTAGGAACTGTGTCCAGAATTGTCTGGCCGATTCCTCTGGCCGCTGAATTATGTGGCTTAAGTCGTCAGCATCCGGTGGTCGCACGTAAGTGCCCTAGAAGTTGTCGAGGAATGCGGCTTCCAGGTCCTCCCAAGAACTGATTGAGTCTGCTGGCAAGCTGTTAAGCCAATGCCGGGCCGGTCCTTTAAGTTTGAGCGGGAGGTATTTGATGGCATGTAGATCATCGCCGCGTGCCATGTGGATGTGAAGGAGATAATCCTCGATCCATACCGCCGGATCTGTTGTGCCATCGTATGATTCGATGTTTACGGGTTTGAAACCCTCTGGGATTTTATGATCCATCACTTCATTCGTGAAGCATAGCGGGTGTGCGACGCCTCTGTACTGGGCTATATCACGACGCAGCTCGGAAGAGCTATGTCTGTTGTGTTCGGCCCGGCCGGATTTGTTGTATCCGGAGTGAAGATCATTGTCACATGCCGTAGGGCGCCTGCGCGATCCGTAGATCGATCTTGTTTGTCTTGCCTTATCCTCCAGTATGTCTCGCAGGTCTGGCGCATTTTCCCGTGCCTTAGTTGAGCGGCGTCGGGGCATGGCTTGGGTGGAGGGCCGAGAGGCCTCTCTGTCGCGGCCGCGAGGTGGCCGGTCTGCCATGTCATGCGTTGGTGATGTAGGTGCTTCCTCCTCTGATCGGGGTAGCGGCCTGCGCTTTGGGTAACTCTTGGAGGGGCATTCGAGTTCATACTCTTCGGCTGCAAGGACTTCAGTCCATCTGTCAGCTAGCAAATCTTGGGCAGCTCTAAGCTGTTGCTGCTTTTTCTTGAGGCTGCTTGCCGTGGCTAAAAGCCTGCGTTTAAAACGCTCTTGTTCGGCGGGGTCTGACAGTATGACGAATTCGTCTTCATCGAGGCTTACCTCGTCTTCGAGGGAGGCGTATAGTTATCATCCTCGACCTCTCGGTCTGCCACTCTCTCATGAGGGCTGGCTTCTCCATCTTCCTGTGCCGAATCTTGCTGAGGTGGGTGTTCTTCGGCGCTATCCGGGGTAGTATTATCTCCCGTGCCGGAATCACCGTTTTTGCTTTGGCGGGATTTAGAGCAGCGCCGCTGACGCCGGCGCTTTGGCTGTTTCTTGGGGGCGTCATCCCCCACTGTTCCATCGCCATCTCCATCTTTTGGAGTATCCACCATATATATGTCATATGACGAGGTGGCCTTCCAGTGCCCTATAGGTGCTGGTTCCTGTTCGTCTCCTACATCGTCGTCCATGCCGTCGATGTCTTTGGAGCCGAAGTCAAGCATGTCGGTTAGATCGTCGACAGTGGCTACAAAGTGGGTGGTGGGTGGGCTTTGAATTTCCTCATCGTCCATATCCCACCCTCGCTGACCGTAGTCCAGCCAGGGCTCTCCTGATAAAGAGAGAGAGACTTAAGAGAATTCAGGATGTCGCCAAAAGGCGAATGCTGAAAGATGTCTGCGACGGTGAACTCCATTATCGGCGCCCAATCGGATTCGATCGGCAGGGGCGCAGGGGGTTCGGAGTTCGGAAAGGAGTCCGGATCCTCGGAGTCACGGATCATGCAGAGTGCGGGGCTATTGTTCGGCTCGATCGCCTTTGAGATCGAAGCCCCTGAGGTGACATCCAACCGCTCATCCTCGATTGGCGCAATAGGCTCCGAGTTAGGGGTCGGAACCGATGCGTGTGCGGCCTCCAGGACACTATCCGGAGGCAGAGCCAGATCATGACCCTCGAGATAGTGCGGCACGCTTGGCCGTGGCTCGAACTCGTCGAAGATCGAGTCTCTGTGGATGTCAGCCATGTAGTTTAAGCTTCCAAACCTGACTTGATGGCCAGGGGCATAGCTTTCGATCTGCTCCAGGTGGCCGAGCGAATTGGCCCGCAGAGCGAAGCCACCGAAGATGAAGATCTGTCCGGGGAGAAAAGTCTCACCCTGGACCGTATCATTGTTGATGATCAAAGGAGCCATCGGGCCTAAAGGCGACGACACAGAGGAACTCTCAATGAAAGCACCAATGTCGGTGTCAAAACCGGCAGATCTCGGGTAGGGGGTCCCGACCTGTGCGTCTAGGCCGGATGGTAACAGGAGGCAGGGAACACGATGTTTTACCCAGGTTCGGGCCCTCTTGATGGAGGTAAAACCCTACGTCATGCTTGATTAATATTGATGATATGGGTAGTACAAGAGTAGATCTACCACGAGATCAAGGAGGCTAAACCCTAGAAGCTAGCCTATGGTATGATTGTTGTATATGGAGTTCATGTCCTACGGACTACAACCCTCCGGTTTATATAGACACCGGATAGGGTTAGGGTTACATAGAGTCGGTTACAGTGGTAGGAGATCTTGAATATCCGCATCGCCAAGCTTGCCTTCCACACCAAGGAAAGTCCCATCCGGACACGGGACGAAGTCTTCAATCTTGTATCTTCATAGTCCAGGAGTCCGGCTGAAGGTATAGTCCGGCTACCCGAACACCCCCTAATCCAGGACTCCCTCAGTGGGAGATGGAAAAATCTGGAGTGAAAACAAGGCCTTCAGAGCAGACAGTGCTACCTGTCAAAGCAGATCTCTTGTTGGGTCCCGATAGCTCCTCAGAGATGGATTCGGAGACAGATGACCAGTCCTATTCCCCCACTGAGGTGTATGCTCTAACTTGGCACGGTTATACTGCTCATATCATGCATACGGTGTCTTGCATTGCATAGTTTAGACATCATATACACAATATTCAACACCATGTTCTTAGTTCAGACATCATATCGAATGCCCTCTATTTAGCATATAAATCACATATGTGAATTAAATGATGCGATCCAGATTACTTAGATAACATGTAGGTGAATTATGTTATGCGATCCTGTTTAGTTATTCATCATATATTTGAATTATGTTATGCTATGCTATCCAGTTTAGATAGACATCATATATGTGAAATTATGTCATGCTATCCGTTTTAGTTAAACAATATACATGTCAACTATTTCATGCCCTCTTTTTTCCACACTATCTATTGCATCTATCTCTCATACAATGTCTGTACATTCAACTATGTTTCCTGTTTATCAGCCATTTGAATTGGAGCGGGTGATGCCAGTATCTAGCGGACTAAAAACACGGTCTTCAAATAAAACAGTGCTACCTCTTGGTGGAGATAGCACCCCGGTTGTACATGCACAAGAACCAGCCCTACCACACATAACCCAAACTCTCGCAGATTGTACCCCTACTGCGATGGACAGAGAACCAGCTTCACCCAATCTAACCCCAACCCCGGCCGATAGTAACCCAGTTCCTGTTGACACAGCACCATCTCCACCACAGAGCTCCCAAACAAGAGCAGTTAGTAAGGTAGCTCCAGTGCCCAAAGGGCCAGTACTATCACGGCGAACCCCAACTCCACCAGTTAGTACGCTATTCCTGTGGAGGAAGCACAACCAACTAGTCGTAGTTTAGCATCTATCGCATTTGATGTTGTTAAATCATATGTGTGTATCTTCCCATCTTGGAAATATTATATTGAAGATGAAGGAAAATGCCAGTTGCAGGTGTTTGTCCAGGAGTTATGTGTAAGTAATGTTATTCATGGCAATTACTTTGCTTCATCCCATACATCCTACCTCCATGATGGTTATAATACAACAAATTTTCCCATTTTTCTCTATAGAGAAGGACCGATTTGGAAACTCAGGATGAGGTAACCTGTGCTAATACCTCTGCTATCTTCACGAATGCTTGGTGGCAGTATCGGAATTACCTGAAGAAAACGTACTTCACCGGCAAACAAACTCATCAAATTCCCTTACGTTCTCATGAGACACATTTACTGGACGATGACTGGGAATGCCTTGTTCTGTACTGGTCCCGAACCAAGAATGTGGTAAGGTCTATGAGCTCATTTTCTATTTTTAAGTATTATATTCTTGCGTCTTACTGTACTCTGTTCATGTAGAACAAGTGCCTAAACCTGAAGAACAACTGTTCTAATTTAAGATTCCATTGCTATCATAGTTCAAAAAAGCGCTAGGCGTTAATTGTGCGTTTTGCCACCGCCTTGCGCTTTACTGACCAAAGCGCATGCTTATGCGCAGTTATGCACAGATTATGCATAGTTATGCGCAATGCGTTTTGCCAATGCCTAGATCCTAGGCGCGCTTAAGCGCTCGCTTAGGCGCGCCTTTTTTAACTATGATTGCTTTGCTCTTGTATCACTTTATTTACTCACACAAACTTATTTTTAAATTGAAGGATCCAATCGAAACTCCAATGGCACAGTAGGTATGTTCACGCATGTTTCTTTAACAGGTTTGCTCTTATCAATAGCTCTGTTGATTTCAATTTCAATTGTGTATATAGTTGACTTTCATATCATGCACATTACTATCATCACAACAGAGCCAATAGTGTTGTTGTACATGTAGACCCGTGGTACCCATCTGAAATCTTGTTGTGCCGTGTAGTTTCCCACGCTTTGTATTCTTTCACTGCTGCTTTGTCTTGAACTGATATGATTTGAACCGTGTCCCTATTTTGATTTGGCAAGACAATGAAGTGACCATAGGACATAGATATATGTTTGTTTGATGCTTTTATTATGTACTAGTACTTGGCAATAGAAGACTTGGTAGTTTAATCATGTCCACCTTACTAATGAACTGGTTCATCGAAATGAGTTTCATATACTAGTACATGCTAAACTTGTTATGTGTCTGCTTGTTTCTTCTTTTAGAATGCTGACAGTATATTGGGGAAGAGTGCCTTATTAAGCAATGGTAAAGGAAGTAATGCAGATAAGGTTTAGGATAGTGACACATCCTTGTTGGTCTCCAAAAAACTGATAAAATAGCTAAGGAAGACTATCTTGAAGACAGTGAGACAACCCCAAAGTCCTATCTTGGTTTAGTGTTCGAGTTACTGGCCACTACCGCTTGCACAAGCTATTCAAACTCACTCTCTGAATCAGTTCGGTTTCTTGAGTATCAACTACAAGCTAAAAGACATCGATCAGCTGTGCTGCGACAAGAAGCGGAAGGACTGCGGAAGTCCCTGGAGCATTCAGATGCATACTTTCTGGTGCAACAGCAAGCGTTGGAGGATTTTAGCGCCAAACAGGACAAAGCTAATCAGCTTGCTAAGCTTATTGCCAGCATGGTGGATACCCAGGATAACGTTTCTTGAGCTCTTCTGAAGTTGTTTCAGTTATGCTCTTGTTTTGCTGCCGCATTTATTTGCACTGGTGGCCAATTTTAATGGTGAGTGTATGTAATGTGCTGCTTTGTTCCCTATATTTGCACTGGTGGCGAACTTTGATGCCCAGTGGATGTAATATGTGTAATAGCGGTAATAGGCTAGCGTTAATTGCTTGCTTATTTATTTCCTTATTGTCTTGTTTAGTTGTTTGCTTGTAGTCACTGCAGTTCTTTTTCTGTTTTTTTTCTAGTGGCCACAATAGCCTATTTTTGGTAACTAGGCCAAAATAAGCATGGCAACACACGGACTGTTGTAACCATGGGCCTCCTGCAGGCTGTATGATCCATGGGCCTTTGTCCGGCCATAGGATCCATCGGCCTTCTATACGGGCATTAGGGTCCATGGGCCTTCTACAGGCCGTAGGGTCCATGGGCCTTCTACGGGCCGTACGATCCATGGGCCTTCTACGGGCCGTACTATCCATGGGCCTCATACGGGCCATAGAATCCATGGGCCTTCTACCAGGCCTATCATCATTTCGCCAATCATGGGTCGTACTATTCGTGGACCATAACGGGCCGTTAATAGGCCGTATTTGATAACTCTATGAAAACAGCCCAACGGGTTTTTTTACATGAAAACGGCCCAACGTATTAACGGTCCTCAAACGGGCCGACTGTAAAGACAGGCTGAATTTGGCCCACAAGAAGAAAATGACAGTAACGGGCCGTATGTAACCGAATGCTGCAAATGAGCCCAAGAATCAATGGGCCCTGAGAAGGCCGAAAGATAACTTGGGGCTGGAAACGGCCCAATGGAATAACGGGCCGTTAATGGGTATAAAATGATACAATGTTCATTACGGGCCAGTTTCATCACAGGCCGTTAATGGGCCAAGAGTTACAAAGGTCCTCATATGGGTCGAAAGAAGTCATGGGCCACACATGGGCCGGAAGTTAAAACGGGCTGAATCATATTGGACGGCCCAGATGACGCTACTCGGCCTAATTTGGATAGGGCGTAACGGGCCCTGGGTTAGCGGGCTGTAAATGGGCTATATGCGAACATGCCGTTAACAGGCTTTCCATGGGCCAACCTGCCACCTTTTGACCAAGTCAAACGGGCCGACCTTTTCACAGGAATGGGCCTCTGTTGGGCCATGCCACGTGTCGCCGTGTCATAGGTGCCTTTGGTCCAATGAGCGGATGACATCTGTCCCAACGATGAGCCGACACATGTTTCCTCCAGCCAATGATGATTTTACACGTGGAAAATCCCCATTGGTCGGGGCTGTTAACGGGTTATCGGAACCAAAACCCGACCCGATAGCTTAACGGTGTTCCGTTACGGTGGATGCCACGTGTCGGTCACCCTTTATGAAAACACTTCTGTGACGCGCGATTTATCGTCATGGAAGTGGACACTTTCGTGATGATAATTTTGGTAATGTCATGGAACACTTCTACGACAGCACAGGTATGACTATCTTGATTCTGTCATAAAATCGTCATGGATGTACATGCATGACCAAACGCGACCTACTGTGACAAACACGTATCATCACGGAAGTTTATTTTTTGGTAGTGATGGAACTAACTCGGACTGACGCTGTATTCAGCAGAATTACCATGGTGTTATTTATGTGCAGATACAAAAGTTCTCGAATGACCTGAAACTTCATGGAACAACTTTTCAGAAATAATAAAAAATCCTTGCAAAAGATGAAGGCCAGGGGGCCCACCACCTGTCCATGAGGATGGGGGGCAGGCGCGCGCCCCTACCTCGTGGGCCCCCTGGAGCTCCTCCGACCTCAACTCCAACTCTATATATTTGGTTTCGGGGAGAAAAAAATCAGAGAGAAGAATTCATCGCGTTTTATGATACGGAGCCGCTGCCAAGCCCTAAAACCTCTTGGGAGGGCTGATCTGGAGTCCGTTCGGGGCTCCGGAGAGGGGAATCCGTTGCCATCGTCATCATCAACCATCCTCCATCACCAATTTCATGATGCTCACCGCCGTGCGTGAGTAATTCCATCGTAGGCTTGCTGGACGGTGATGGGTTGGATGAGATCTATCATGTAATCGAGTTAGTTTTGTTAGGGTTTGATCCCTGGTATCCACTATGTTCTGAGATTGATGTTGCTATGACTTTGCTATGCTTAATGCTTGTCACTAGGGCCCGGGTGCCATGATTTCAGATCTAAACCTATTATGTTTTCATCAATATGTGAGAGTTCTTGATCCTATCTTGCAAGTCTATAGCCACCTAGTATGTGTTATGATCCGTTAACCCCGAAGTGACAATAATCGGGATACTTACCGGTGATGACCATAGTTTGAGGAGTTCATGTATTCACTATGTGCTAATGCTTTGTTCCGGTACTCTATTAAAAGGAGGCCTTAATATCCCTTAGTTTCCATTAGGACCCCACTGCCACGGGAGGGTAGGACAAAAGATGTCATGCAAGTTCTTTTCCATAAGCACGTATGACTATATTCGGAATACATGCCTACATTACATTGATGAACTGGAGCTAGTTTTGTGTCACCCTAGGTTATGATTGTTACATGATGAACCGCATCTGGCATAATTCTCCATCACAGATCCATTGCCTACGAGCTTTCCATATATTGTTCTTCACTTATTTACTTTTCCGTTGCTATTTCTATCATCACTACAAAATACCAAAAACATTACTTTTGCTATCGTTACCTTTTGCTACTGTTACCACTACTATCATATTACTTTGCTACTAAACACTTTGCTGCAGATGCTAAGTTTCCAAGTGTGGTTGAATTGACAACTCAGCTGCTAATACTTGAGAATATTCTTTGGCTCCCCTTGTGTCGAATTAATAAATTTGGGTTGAATACTCTACCCTCGAAAACTGTTGCGATCCCCTATACTTGTGGGTTATCAAGACTATTTTCTGGCGCCGTTGCCGGGGAGCATAGATCTATTCTTTGAGTCACTTGGGATTTATATTTGCTTATCATTATGAAGAACTTGAAAGATCCAAGAACTAAGAGTTATCCCTCAACTACGAGGGGAGGTAAGGAACTACCATCTAGCTCCGCACTTGATTCACCTTCTATTTTGAGTAAGCTTGGGACACCTAAACCTGCTTCTGCTATTCGTTCTGATATGTCACATGTTATTGATGATGCCACTTCTGCTATACATGATACTTATGATGAAACTACTTCTATGCATGATACTACTGTGCCACTTGGTGAATTTCTTGATGAACAACTTGCTAGGGCTAGAGAGAATGAAAATATTGAATCTGATAATATTGATGAAAGTGATGATGAAGACTCACCTGTTATTCCTGAGGGTTATGTTTTTGATAAAGAAGCTCCTTTAGCTATTTTAGCTTGCAAAGATAGATACAAACTAAAGAGGTTATTAGCTAAATGGAATAAGCAATCTCTAAATGCTAGGATGAAACCTGACCCTGCTTTTGCTACTTCACCTATCTTTGTTATTGATAAGGATTATGAATTCTCTATTGATCCTGATATAATTACTTTGGTTGAATCTGATCCTTTTCATGGCTATGAATCTGAAACTGTTGTGGCACATCTTACTAAATTAAATGATATAGCCACCCTGTTCACTACTGATGAGAGAACTCGTTACTTTTATATCCTTAAAATATTTCCGTTCTCATTAAAGGGTGATGCTAAGATATGGTTTAATTCTCTTGATCCTGGTTGTGTGCGTAGTCCCCAGGATATGATTTATTACTTCTCTGCTAAATATTTCCCTGCTGATAAGAAACAAGCTGCTTTAAGGGATATTTACAATTTTGTGCAAATTGAAGAAGAGAGTCTCCCACAAGCTTGGGGGAGGCTTCTTAAGTTAGTTAATGCTTTGCCTGATCATCCCCTTAAGAAAAATGAAATACTTGATATCTTTAATAATGGACTAACCGATGCCTCCAGAGATTACCTAGATAGTTGTGCTGGTTCTGTTTTCAGGGAAAGAACACCGGATGAAGCTGGAATTCTATTGAATAATATGTTGACAAATGAAAATAATTGGACACTTCCTGAGCCAGCTCCGGAGCCAATTCCTGAGCCTATTCCTAAACCAACTCCGAAGAAGAGGGGTATTCTATTTCTCAGTCCTGAAGATATGCAAGAGGCAAAGAAATCTATGAAAGAAAAAGGTATTAAATCTGAAGATGTTAATAATTTACCTCCTATTGAAGAAATACATGGTCTTAATTTACCGCCTGTTGAAGAAACATATGATCTTAATCCTTTACCTATTGAAGAAACTCATGGTCTTGATAACCCGACACAGGTAGTAAAGGTAAATTCTCTCTATAGATATGATAAAGCTAAAATCCCAATTACTAAGTTTGCTAGCCCATGCTTAGATGAGTTTGATAAATTTATGTCTAAGCAAGAAGACTTCAATGCTTATTTTGGTAGACAATTGAAATACAATTCAAATATGCTTGAACACTTGGGTGATTATATGGCCAATGTCAAAGGTGAACTTAAACTTATTAGCAAACATTCTTCTATGGTTACCACTCAAGTAGAACAAGTACTTAAAGCTCAGAATGATTTGCTCAATGAATTGAATAGTAAGAATAATGATAATGCTGTTAGAGTTATGACTAGAGGTGGTAGAATGACTCAGGAACCTCTGTATCCTGAAGGCCACCCTAAGAAAATTGAGCAAGATTCTCAGAGAAATAATGTGGATGCACCTAGTCCTTCTAAAAGGAAGAAAAAGAAAAATGATAGGACTTTGCATGCTCCTAGTGAACCTGTTATTGAAACACCTGAGAATCCAAATGATATTTCTATTTCTGATGCTGAAACACAATCTGGTAATGAACCCGAGTCTAGTGATAATGTTAATGATAATGTTCATAATGATGCTCAACCTAGTAATGATAATGATATAGAAATTGAACCTGCTGTTGATCTTGATAACCCACAATCAAAGAATCAACGTTATGATAAGAAAGACTTTGTTGCTAGGAAACATGGTAAAGAAAGAGAACCATGGGTTCAGAAACCCATGCCTTTTCCTCCCAAACCATCCAAGAAAAAGGATGATGAGGATTTTGAGCGCTTTGCTGAAATGATTAGACCTATCTTTTTGCGTATGCGATTAACTGATATGCTTAAAATGAATCCTTATGCTAAGTACATGAAAGATATTATTACAAATAAGAGAAAGATACCGGAAGATGAAATTTCCACCATGCTTGCTAATTATACTTTTAAGGGTGGAATACCAATGAAACTTGGAGATCCCAGTGTACCAACTATACCATGCTCCATTAAAAGAAACTATGTTAAAACTGATTTATGTGATCTTGGAGCCAGTGTTAGTGTTATGCCTCTCTCTTTATATCGTAGACTTGATTTGAATAAGTTGACACCTACTGAAATATCTTTGCAAATGGCTGATAAATCAACTGCTATAACTGTCGGTATTTGTGAGGATGTGCCTGTTGTAGTTGCAAACGTTACTATTTTAACGGACTTTGTTATTCTTGATATTCCCGAGGACGATAGTATGTCTATTATTCTTGGAAGACCCTTTTTGAATACTGCAGGGGCTGTTATTGATTGCACTAAAGGCAATGTCACTTTTCATGTTAATGGTAATGAGCATAATGTACACTTCCCGAGGAAACAACCTCAAGTTCATAGTATCAACTCTATTGGAAAAATCCCATCAATTATATTTGGAGGTTTTGAATTTCCTCTTCCTACTGTCAAGAAGAAATATGATATTCTTATTATTGGGGATGTGCATATCCCTATTGAGGTAACATAGTGTTATTCGAAATTTCTCCGGTTCCATGTTATTCGGAATGAGTTCGTTAACAAGACTTGATCAACCTTGTTAGTGGATTCCTTTTGATGAGCATGAGATGGATGAAACTAGAAGGCACAACCTTCTGTACCCTCCTTTTACTTTCTGTTATTTATATTAAATAAAATAAAATTAGTATTTTTCTGTCTGTTATCTGATTATCCGTGCAATATAAAAATACCCCAAAAATAAAATTTCTCCAAATGCCCTGAAATTTAAATATGATTTTTTCTGGAATATTTGAGAATATTTGGCACTGAGAACACAGCAGGGGGGTCATCCACCTGGCCACGAGGGTGGAGGGCGCGCCCTACCCCCCTGGGCGCACCGCCTGCCTCGTGGGCCCACGATGGCCCTCCTCCACTTATTCATGCACCCACACACTCCTTCTTCCTCCCACAAACACGAATATCCAGTTCATACCCGAGTCCAAGCTCATTTTGCTGCCATTTTCGATCTCCTTGCTCAAAGCACCTCTCACAAAACTGCTTGGGTAGATTGTTCCTTGGTATGTGACTCCTCCATTTGTCCAATTAGTTTTTGTTCTAGTGCTTTATTCATTGCAAATTTTTGCTGCTTAGGTGACCCTGTTCTTGAGCTTGCATGTCAAATTTATATGGTCAAAAGTAGTTTTGATGCATGATATAGGCCCTAGGCACTTGTAGGAGTAGTTGCTATCAATATTATTGAGTTTGGTTTACTTTTATTTTGAAGTTACTAAAAATTTCAGACTTTTTCAGAAAATAATGAAGAGACTTTTGAGGGGCTCATCGAGCCGAAGCTCGAAGGAAAAGGCACAGAAGCCCAAGTATAATCTGCCTCGCACCACGGAGGTTCGGTCGTGTGAATGGCCTTCCGATGATTTCTTGAGAGCAGCCGGGATTTATGAAGATTTTTATGAATTGGCTAAGAATGCAGGCCTCGCCGCTTTCCTCCACGACCAACGCGATCAGTATCTCTTACTCACAAATATCTTTGTGCAAAACTTTCATTTCCATTCTAGGAGCTCACCACCTACGGTGGAGTTTTATTTATATGATGAGCATAAGGAGATGTCACTTTATGATTTTTGTCAGGTTTGTTTGGTCCCTTTCGAGGGCACGACAGAGGAACCACATCGCAGCGATGTGGATGGGTTTATTGATATCATCACTGTAGGGTAAACGAGGAAGGTTTCTGATGCACGAATCACTACCATACGTTTTCTTGTTTTACGCTATTTTGCATTATTTGCTAGTCGTTGCTTAATTGGTCGCAGAAACTATGGAAACCTTAGTGTTCCTGATATTATTATTTTGCTCCACGGTTTATTCAGTGATAACTCTGTTAGTATGGGCGGCATTATTGCTAAATGGTTAAGTCTGAACCATACAAAGGGTCCCATCTTTGGAGGCATCTATGCTTCACGCCTAGCTGCACATTTTAATATACCTATTAGGCATTATGAGAAAGAAGAAAAAGTGCTGCCTTGTGTTTATTTAGATTATAAGAGTATGGTAGCACGTGATTTTATTGTTAAGAATAGGGAAGGAGAGCTTAAATACAAATTGTTCTTTGATAAACATCATCCTGAGACTATTACCCTGACTGCTCCTTCCTTGTTTGATTTATCTGCAGGCCAGTACCTTGTTCCTTTAGAGGCTATTCACGCCTATCGGAACCCTACATCAGCCACTGACCCAGAGTTGGAACCACAAGTTGATCCTCCACGACAGTCTAATTACTAGTGGGATCCGGAGATGATTGCCAACCAGTGGCAATCGGAGCCTTCTTCTTCGCAGTACGACCCCAACTATTATTATGGATATCCGCCAGGCCAACCGTGGCCATAGACCAACTTAGGCCAAAAGCCTAAGCTTGGGGGAGTACGTATTTCTCACCAACATTACATTTATGTTCACACACTCATTGCCAGATGTCGGTGCTCATACTTTTTCATAGTATTATCCATGCTAGTTTATTTCCCTTTTTATGCTTTCTTCTCGTGTGTTTGATAAACCTTAAGAAAAACCAAAAAATTAGTTGTAGCTTTTAATTAGTTTACTCTCCATGCTTGTAGTAGTAATTAAAAAGAAAACCCAAAAAGATTTCCTATTCTTCTTTTACTTGTTGGGAGCTCTCCTGTGTAAATAGTTTTATTTTCTTTTCTTTTCTTTGGGGGTCGATAGGAGAAGACCAGCCCATATTGCCTTGTCTTCTCCTGTTTATTGAATGCTTGCAGATTCCAGCTTAGTCCAATGCACGTGCACTATTATTATTGTTCACACTATTCGGTCGTGCAAGTGAAAGGCAATTATGACGATATATGATGAACTTATTGAGATGAGAAAAGCTGGTATGAACTCGACCTCCCTTGTTTTTATAAATATGATTAGTTCATCGTTCCTGATTCAGCCTATTATGAATAAACATGTTTGCAATGACAACTAGAGATCATAGTTCTTGTGCCATGCTTGATTAGCTATGAGCTTATAATGGTTTACCTTACGTGCCAACATGCTATTAAAATGGTTGTGATGTGGTATGATAGGGTGGTATCCTCCTCTGAATGATTTAAGTGACTTGACTTGGCGCATGTTCACGCATGTAGTTGAAACAAAATCAACATAGCCTTCACGATATTTATGTTCATGGTGGATTATATCCTACTCATGCTTGCATTCGGTGTTGATTAATTTTAATGCATGTTCATGACTGTTGTCGCTCTCTAGCTAGTCGCTTCCCAGTCTTTTGCTAGCCTTCACCTGTACTAAGCGGGAATACTGCTTGTGCATCCAACTCCATAAACCCCAAAGTTATTCCATATGAGTCCACCATACCTACCTATATACGGTATCTACCTACCGTTCCAAGTAAATTTGTATGTGCCAAACTCTAAACCTTCAAATAAATATCCTGTTTTGCATGCTCGAATAGCTCATGTATCAACTAGGGTTGTCTGTATCTTCCATGTTAGGCGGGTTATTCTCAAGAGGAGTGGACTCCGCTCCTCACTTACGAGAAAATGGCTGGTCACTGGCATGCCCAGCCCCATGCTTTATGCAAACTAAATCAAAATAATTGCAAACAAAACTCCCCTGGGACTCTTGTTAGTTGGAGGCACTCGTTGTTTCGAGCAAGCCATGGATTGATGCGTGTTGGCGGAGGGGGAGTATAAACTTTACCATTCTGTTTGGGAACCGCCTATAATGTGTGTAGCATGGAAGATATCGCCATCTCTTGGTTGTTATGTTGACAATGAAAGTATACCGCTCAAAATATTATTCACCTCTATTTCAAAACCGAGCTCTGGCACCTCTACAAATCCTTGCTTCCCTCTGCGAAGGGTCTATCTATTTACTTTCATGTTGAGTCATCATCTTCTTATTAAAAAGCACTAGTTGGAGAGCACCACTGTCATTTGCATTCATTACTGTTAGTTTACATTGAGTATGACTCAACTGGATATCTTTTACCATGAATTATAATGTCTAGTCAGTCCTTGATCTTTAAAGGTGCTCTGCATTTATGTTTTGCAGTCTCAGAAAGGGCTAGCGAGATACCATCTTGTTATATCATATTATGATTGTTTTGATAAAGTGTTGTCATGCGAAATTTATTATTATTGCTCTCTAGTTGATTATGCCATGGATATGAGTAAACTTGAGACCTAAGCGTTATTGTGAATATGGTTAGTCATAATCTTTGCTGAAAACTTGAATGATGGCTTTACATATTTATAACAACAAGAGCAAACAGAGTTTGTAAAAGTTTTTCTTTATCACTTTCAGTTTATCAACTGAATTGCTTGAGGACAAGCAAGGGTTTAAGCTTGGGGGAGTTGATACGTCTCCGTTGTATCTAATTTTCCAAACACTTTTGCCCTTGTTTTGGACTCTAACTTGCATGATTTGAATGGAACTAACCCGGACAAAAGTTCTCGGAATGGCCTGAAACTTCATGGAACAACTTTTCAGAAATAATAAAAAATCCTTGCAAAAGATGTAGGCCAGGGGGCCCACCACCTGTCCACGAGGGTGGGGGCGTGCCTGCCCCCCTAGGGCGCGCCACCTACCTCATGGGCCCCCTGGAGCTCCTCCGACCTCAACTCCAACTCTATATATTTGGTTTCAGGGAGAGAAAAATCAGAGAGAAGAATTCATCGTGTTTTACAATACGGAGCCGCCGCCAAGCCCTAAAACCTCTCGGGAGGGCTAGTCTGGAGTCCGTTCGGGGCTCCGGAGAGGGGAATCCCGTTGCCATCGCCATCATCAACCATCCTCCATCACCAATTTCATGATGCTCACCGCCGTGCGTGAGTAATTCCATCGTAGGCTTGCTGGACGGTGATGGGTTGGATGAGATCTATCATGTAATCAAGTTAGTTTTGTTAGGGTTTGATCCCTAGTATCCACTATGTTCTGAGATTGATGTTGCTATGACTTTGCTATGCTTAATGCTTGTCACTAGGGCCCGGGTGCCATGATTTCAGATCTAAACCTATTATGTTTTCATCAATATATGAGAGTTCTTGATCCTATCTTGCAAGTCTATAATCACCTATTACGTGTTATGATCCGTTAACCCCGAAGTGACAATAATCGGGATACTTACTGGTGACGACCATAGTTTGAGGAGTTCATGTATTCACTATGTGCTAATGCTTTGTTCCGGTACTCTATTAAAAGGAGGCCTTAATATCCCTTAGTTTCCATTAGGACCCCCGCTGCCACGGGAGGGTAGGACAAAAGATGTCATGCAAGTTCTTTTCCATAAGCACGTATGACTATATTCGGAATACATGCCTACATTACATTGATGAACTGGAGCTAGTTCTGTGTCCCTAGGGTTATGACTTGTTACATGATGAACCGCATCCGGCATAATTAATATCTCCCATCACTGATCCATTGCCTACGAGCTTCCATATATTGTTCTTCCCTTATTTACTTTTTCCGTTGCTATTGTCATGACGGTGTTATGGTGAGAATTGTTATCGGTATTTTGATCGTACTGCTGACGTACAAATACCCATCTAAAGTTTCATGACGATGCATCATCATACCGTTTTTTGTTGGATCCATCTATTAATCGTGGGGTAATACCACATGGTAAATCTAAACTGTTTGCCCTTACTACACTTCTACTATCATATTACTTTGGTAACTGCTTGATTTATGATAAACCCTGTTCTGGCTCAGGGATAGCTAAGCTTTGGTGCTTTTTCAGGTGTGGTTGAATTGACAAAGAGGAAAGTACATCAGGTCACTTCTGCAGTCTAGTCTCTGAATACTGTTTCATTTTCTCTTCGAGAATTGGTAGAGTCTTGTGTCGCTCCGCCTTCGATGTCGAACATACAATAAATTCTCGAGGGTTGAAATACTCTTTCTAAGGTTGATTGCCCTCGGAAATTGTTGCCGATCGCCCCTTGACACTTGTGGGTTATCAGTAAGACTACGGCGACTCATAAGACCAGGATGGATCAAGAGAATTAAACCATTTTGTCTTATGAGTGGGGAAATATTTAGCAGAGAAGTAATAAATCATATCCTGGGGACTACGCACACAACCAGGATCAAGAGAATTAAACCATATTTTAGCATCACCCTTTAATGAGAAGGAAATAACTTAAGGATATAGTAGTAACAATTTTTTCCTCATTAGTAAATAGGGTGGCTATATCATTCATTAGTAAGATGTGCCACAACAGTTTCAGTTTCATAGCCATGGAAAGGATCAGATTCAACCAAAGTAATTAACTTAGGTCGACAGAGAAATCATAATCCTTATGGAAATATAAGATAGGTGAAGTAGCAAAAGCAGGGTCATATTTCATTCTAGCATTCAAAGATTTTTCTTTAAGCTTAGCTAATAATTTCTTAAGATCATATCTATCATTGCAAGCTAAAAAGTCTCTAGTAGTTTCTTCATCCATAACATAACCCTCAGCACAACAGGCAATTCATATCTAGGGGAGAATCTTCATCATCACTTTCATCAATATTATCAGTTTCAATAATTTCATTCTCTCTAACCCTAGCAAGTTGTTCATCAAGAAATTCACCTAGTGGCACAGTATTATCAAGCATAGAAGTAGTTTCATCATAAGTATCATGCAAAGCAGAAGTGGCATCATCAATAACATGGCGACATATCAAATGAATAGCAGGAGTAGGTGTCGCAAGTTTACTCAAAACAGAAGGTGAATCAAGTGCAGAGCTAGATAGCAGTTCCTTACCTCCCCTCGTAGTTGAGGGAAAAATATTGGTTCTTTCATCTTTCAAGTTCTTCATAGTGATCAGACAGATATAAATCCCAAGTGACTCAAAGAATAGAGCTATGCTCCCCGGCAACGGCGCCAGAAAAGTAGTCCTGATAACCCACAAGTATAGGGGATCGCAACAATTTTCGAGGGTAGAGTATTCAACCCAAATTTATTGATTCGACACAAGGGGAGCCAAAGAATATTCTCAAGTATTAGCAGCTGAGTTGTCAATTCAACCACACCTGAAAACTTAGTATCTGCAGCAAAGTGTTTAGTACCAAAGTAATATGATAGTAGTGGCAACAGTAGCAAAAGGTACGATAGAAAAAGTAATGTTTTGGTATTTTGTAGTGAGGATAGCAATAGCAACGGAAAAGTAAATAAGCGAAGAACAATATATGGAAAGCTCGTAGGCAATGGATCAGTGATGGAGAATTATGCCGGATGTGGTTCATCATGTAACAATCATAACCTAGGGTGACACAGAACTAGCTCTAGTTCATTAACGTAATGTAGGCATGTATTCTGAATATAGTCATACGTGCTTATGGAAAAGAACTTGCATGACATCTTTTGTCCTACCCTCCCATGGCAGCGGGATCCTATTGGAAACTAAGGGATATTAAGGCCTCCTTTTAATAGAGTACCGGACCAAAGCATTAACACTTAGTGAATACATGAACTCCTCAAACTACGGTCATCACCGGTAAGTATCCCGATTATTATCACTTCAGGGTTAACGGATCATAACACATAATAGGTGACTATAGACTTGCAAGATAGGATCAAGAACTCACATATATTCATGAAAACATAATAGGTTCAGATCTGAAATCATGGCACTCGGGCCCTAGTGACAAGCATTAAGCATAGCAAAGTCATAACTGCATCAATCTCAGAACATAATGGATACTAGGGATCAAACCCTAACAAAACTAACTCGATTACATGATAAATCTCATCTAACCCATCACCGTCCAGCAAGCCTACGATGGAATTACTCACGCACGGCGATGAGCATCATGAAATTGGTGATGGATAAAGGTTGATGATGACGATGGCGACGGATTCCCCACTCCGGAGCCCCGAACGGAATCCAGATCAGCCCTCCCGAGAGAGATAAGGGCTTGGCGATGGCTCCGTATTGTAAAACACGATGAATCCTTCTCTCTGATTTTTTGATCTGTATTGGAGTTAAGGTCGGTGGAGCACCAGGGGGCCCACGAGGCAGGGGGCGTGCCTATGGGCGCGCCCCCCACCCACGTGGACAGGGTGTGCCCCCCTTGTCGCGACCTGACCCGAATGGATCAAGCGCTCTGTGCTCAGGTGTCATCCCTGGATCAGTAATGCTGACACCACATAGTACATTGAAGGATTTATAGCAGAGTGGCAATCACACACTTATTACATCGTTGTCTCAAAGAGAACTTATTACAATAAACATGGCTTAAGGCCATCTAGTGTCGATAACAGCGGAAGACTCGGAAGATAAATGGGTCCATCAACTCCAACGGCATCGCTGAGTATAGAACCACGACCTAAAACACCTTACTCGTCGTCTGAAAAGTCTGCAACATGAGAAGTTGCAGCCCGAAAACGGGTCAGCACATGGAATATGCTGGCAAAGTAACACATAGAGAGTAATGGAATGAAGCAGCCATACTATATGCATATATGGCTGGTGGAAAGCTCTATGGTTACAGTTTTTGCGTAAAGCCAATTTTTCCCTACTGCAAAGGAATAAATTTATTTAACTATCATGGTGGTTGTGAAACATTGAGAATGGTTGACAGCATTCTCAATCCCAATTAAAAATAATTAAAACCCAACAACATTAATTAGAAGTAACATGTTGAGATTCACATGATATTCAAGTACTAGATACTCAAGTTGTCCATAACCGGGGACACGGCTAATCATGATTAGTTTGTACACTCTGCAGAGGTTTGCGCACTTTTCCCCACAAGACTCGATCGCCTCCGTTTGGTTTCTCGCACTACACGGTGTTTGAGAAACGGATGACCGAGACATAGTCTTTCAGAAGCGCTAGCACCTTACATGTGGGATAGACCGTACCACCTACAACCCCTACATCTGCTAGTCCACCCCGTAAGAGTTCGCACTACTTAGTCAACTATGCCAGAGCCCATAATGGCTTGTGGCTGCACACGGAAGTTTCTAGCATGAAAGATCTTATGATCCCTTTGAGCCTGGGTGGCGGTCCAAAAAAACAGGCAAGTCCTGATAGACATCAGGTGCCTCAATCCACCCAGATGTGTGTTTAAGTTGCCACCTTAGATAAACCATTAAAATTATCAACTCACATCTGTCATGGATATCACTCACCCAATCCACGTCTACTAGCATAGCATGGCATAATAATCAAACATAGAAGTAACTCCCAAAGGTTTGATAATACATGTGATAGGTACTACCTCATTTACTTCCCATCCCACAATTTAATTAGATCCTAAACATGCAATGTGAGAGGATTGATCTAATGCAATAAAACATGGGTTGTAGAAAAGGTATGATCAAAGTGTTACTTGCCTTGCTGATGATCCGCGAGTCCTAGGGTTTCGAAGTAACAAGCGGCGCAATCCGGGTAATCTATCGCAGACAAACAAGCACACAATAAGTACTCATATAATGCACAGGTAAAACTCGAACAAGAGAATGAACCAGAAAGTTCAACTTAAGAACTCCGGTTGCAAAGAAAGAACGAACCGAACAAAGAAACGGAAAACAAACGGCGGAAGAAAACAACTCGGTTCTAGCAAGTTGAAACTAGGTCAAATTTTACCGGGGCAAAAACTTGTTTAAGCTGATTAGACGGAACAGCGGTTTCGAAACGAAACTCCAGGCGCTTGAATCACCTGATTCCGATAAACGAGCGAGAAGAAAGACTGGAAAGAAGATCGGATCTGAGATCGCGATCGCGGAATAAATCCGACGAGAAGAAAAAGAAGAACGGTTAAACGAATGGACGTCGTTAACCGGGAAGAATCCGGTGATCACGTTCGTTAGGACGAACGGTCTGGCGAACGGTCCAAAGGCAACTAAATCGGAAAAGAAAACGAATCCGATCTAGGGTTTCGGAGAAGAAAACCGAAACGAAAAACCGATCTAGAAAACGAATCGGAAGAGAAGAAAAGAATCGGAACGATTAGAAGAAAACGATCCGAGGAAAAGAGACGCGGGGCAACCTCCGGCGAGGTCTCCGACGAGGGGCTCCGGCGGCGGCGGCAAGGTGCGGCGGCGGCGGTGACGCAGGGCGCGGGCGGCGGCTTAGGGCGGCGCGCGGGTGAGGGGTGGCCCGGCGCGGGGTGTGGTGGAGCTCTAGGCTTTGGGTTTGATGATTTAGAGGGGGGGGTGCTTGGGTATTTATATTGGGGAGGGGGGTTTACTTGGAGGAGGGATCAAGGAATTGGAATAGGAGTAGGAAAGATCTAGAAAAAGAAACGGAATAAACGGGAGTAGGACAAAAGTCCTACTAGGACTTCCAAAAGACAACGGCGGCGGCTCCCTGGAGCCTGGGCGCTCGCGCGATGGCCTCCTGGCCTTGGCCGTCGGCGGCTTCACTGAGGATTTTTTTTAACAGATTTCGCGCGCAGAAAAACTCAGAAAAGAAAATCTAAACGGGCTCCAAAATCACTAAAGTAAATTTTCCCCGACTCCTAAAAATGAGTCAAACAAAATGAACTTTACTCCGGACCTAAAATGCAATTTTCGAAAACGTGCATTTTTCCCTATCCAAATAAAATGCAAATAAAACTCCGGCAAACAAAAATTGATCTATTTATTAAATCTTCATTTTTCCTCAATTTTGGGAAAGTCATATTATTCCCTCTCTTATATATTTGTTATCGGAAAAAATTTTGAAGATAAAATAAATAAATCAAATGATCCTTTTTCAAAATTTGAGAAAACTCCCAAATATGAAAATAACGAAATCTCCAACTCTCTCCGAGGGTCCTTGAGTTGCGTGAAATTTCTAGGATCAACCAAAATGCAAGAAAATATGATATGCATGATGATCTAGTGTATAACATTCCAAATTGCAAATTTGGGATGTTACAAACCTACCCCCCTTAAGATGAATCTCGCCCTCGAGATTCTGGTTGGCTAGAAAATAGGTGAGGGTGGTCTTTGAGCAAATCTTCTTCTCTCTCCCAGGTGGCTTCATCTTCTGAGTGGTGGTTCCACTGAACTTTGCAAAATTTGATAACCTTGCTACGAGTAACTCTACTGGCATAATCGAGAATCTTGACTGGCTTCTCCTCATATGTTAGGTCATCCTTTAACTGAATCACTTCAAGCGGTACTGTATCTCTTAGCGGTATCTCTGCCATCTCGGCATGACATCTCTTCAGCTGAGAAACATGGAATACATCATGAACTCCTGACAGTCCCTCTGGTAATTCCAACTTGTAAGCGACTTCTCCCATACGTTGCAAAATCTTATACGGTCCAACGAAACGCGGTGCTAATTTTCCCTTAACTCCAAAGCGCTTAACTCCTCGAAGTGGGGATACTCGAAGATAAACTCTGTCTCTGGTTTCGTAAACTGTCTCCTTGCGTTTAGAATCTGCGTAGCTCTTCTGCCTGGACTGGGCTACCTTGAGCCTATCGCGAATCAACTTAACCTTCCGTTCAGACTCCTTAATCAAATCTGGTCCAAAGAATTGACGGTCTCCAACTTCGTCCCATGACAACGGTGTCCTGCACCTCCTTCCGTATAAAGCTTCGAAAGGTGCCATCTTCAAACTGGTTTGGTAATTGTTGTTGTAGGAAAACTCCGCATACGGCAAGTTATCGTCCCAACTAGATCCATAATCTAGTGCACAAGCTCTCAGCATATCTTCCAGAATCTGATTGACTCTCTCGGTCTGTCCATCTGTCTGCGGGTGAAAAGCTGTGCTGAACTCTAGTCTGGTTCCTAAAGTTTCATGCAACTGATTCCAAAACTTTGAGGTAAACTAGGTTCCTCTATCTGATACGATACTCCTCGGAACTCCATGCAAACAAATGATCCTAGTCATGTATATCTTTGCCACCTTAGCACTGGTGTAAGTGGTCTTAACTGGACTAAAATGTGCTACCTTCGTCAAACGATCAACTACTACCCATATCGAGTCATAGCCTGATTTCGTCCTGGGTAGTCCTGTGATAAAATCCATGCCTATCTTATCCCACTTCCATTCGGGTATCGGCAATGGTTGTAACAATCCTGCTGGCTTTTGATGCTCTGCCTTTACTCTCTGACATACGTCACAAACTGCTACATATGCTGCAATATCCTTCTTCATTCCGGTCCACCAGAATGTTTCCTTTAAATCCAAATACATCTTGGTATTCCCTGGGTGAATCGAATATGGTGAATCATGGGCCTCTTGCAAAATCAACTTCCTGATCTCCGGGTCATTTGGCACATAAACACGGTCCTCGAACCATAAGGTATCGTGCTCATCCTCACGAAATCCCTTAGCTTTTCCTTTGCAAAGTTTCTCCTTTATAGCGGCAATCTCCTTGTCAGATTTCTGAGCTTCTCTGATCTTATCCATCAATGTTGACTGAATCTCCAATGCTGCTACATAGCCTCTCGGAACTATTTCCAAGCATAGCTCACGAAGGTTTTCTGCTAACTCCTTGGGTATTTTACCCGTCATTAGGGTATTGACATGGCTCTTACGGCTCAATGCGTCAGCTACTACATTAGCTTTTCCGGGATGGTAATGCAATCTCATGTCATAATCCTTGATGAGTTCCAACCATCTCCTTTGTCTGAGGTTCAACTCCTTCTGCGTGAAAATGTACTTCAAACTCTTGTGATTCGTGTACACCTCACAATGATTTCCAATGAGGAAATGTCTCCACGTCTTCAATGCATGCACTACGGCTGCTAACTCCAAATCATGCGTGGCATAATTCAACTCATGAGGCTTCAGTTGCCGTGAAGCATACGAAACAACTCTCCCTTCCTGCATAAGCACTACTCCAAGTCCTCGACGTGAAGCGTCATAGTACACCTCATAATCCTTGGTCTGATCTGGCAAGATCAATACTGGTGAGGTAACCAAACGTTTCTTCAATTCCTGGAAACTTTCCTCACACTCCTCAGTCCATTTGAACTTAGTATCCTTCTTCAACAACTCCGTCATAGGCTTTGCAATCTTTGAGAAATTCTCAATAAATCCCCGGTAGTATCCTGCGAGTCCAAGAAAACTCCGGATCTCTCCTACTGTTGTTGGTGATTCCCATTCGGTTACTGTCTCAACCTTAGTGGGGTCAACTGCTATACCTTCTCCGGATATAACGTGTCCGAGGAATCCAACTTACTTCAACCAAAACTCACATTTGCTGAATTTGGCGTATAATTGATGTTCCCTTAGTTTCTCCAAAACCAAACGCAAATGTTCCTTATGCTCCTCTTCATTCTTTGAATAGACCAGAATGTCATCAATGAATACTACGACGAACTTATCCAAAAACTCCATAAACACTTTGTTCATCAGGTTCATAAAATAGGCAAGTGCGTTAGTCAATCCAAATGACATAACGGTATACTCATACAGTCCATATCTCGTGGTGAATGCTGTCTTAGGTATGTCCTGCTCTTGAATCTTCAATTGGTGGTACCCTGATCGCAAATCGATCTTGGAAAACACTTTAGCTCCTTGCAAACGATCAAACAGATCATTGATCATTGGCAGTGGGTACTTATTCTTGATGGTTACTTCATTCAACCCCCGATAATCTACAACCATCCTTAATGATCCATCCTTCTTTTCCACTAGAAGTACGGGTGATCCCCAAGGCGAAGAACTTGGGCGAATGTAACCATTATCCAATAATTCCTTAATCTGATTCTTAATTTCTACCAAATCCTTTGCTGGCATCCGGTACGGTCGCTTCGATATTGGGCCTGTACCTGGCAATAACTCAATCAAAAATTCAATGTCTCTATGCGGTGGCATGCCTGGTAAATCCTCAGGAAATACATTAGGAAAATCCTTTACCACTGGTACTTCTTCTTGCACAACTCCTGTTAGGCAGTTTACTTGTGTCCTGTTTGGCACATGCCGGGATACATACTTGATCCTTCTTCCTTCTGGTGTGGTAAGCAAAATTGACTTACTAGCACAGTCGATGTTTCCTCCATACATCGACAACCAATCCATGCCTAATATCACATCCAATCCTTGAGATTCCAATATTATTAGGTCTGAGGGAAACACATAGTTACCAATCCTTAATGGTAACCGACCACACCATCGTCTAGCCATAAACTCCGCTCCTGGTGAGCTTACTAACATGGGTGACCTAAGGGCTTGGGTTGGCAGGTTATACTTATCCACAAATCCCCTTGATATGTATGAATGCGATGCACCAGTATCGAAAAGAACGAGTGCGGTAAATGACTTAACCAAAAACTTACCGATTACTGCATCGGGCTGATCTTCAACCTCCTCCACATTAACGTGGTTCACCTGTCCCCTATTGAAAGGGTTCGGCTTCTTCCCATAGCTTCCATTGCCATTTCCATTCTGGCCTTCAGGACATTCATTGGCATAATGTCCGGTCTTGGAACACTTGAAACAGGTGACTTGACTCAGGTCTCTCTTGGTTGGGGTCGATGGGATGGTCCGATTCTGGCCGTTGCTTCCTCCATTCCCATTACCATTCTTGTGGCCATTATGGTTGTGCGAGCTACCTCCTCCATGGGTGTGCTGAAAATGAAATCCCGGTTTAGGGGTAAAGCGGGGCTTCTGCTGGGCTCCAGAGTTATACTTCCCCTGTACATATTTCCTCTTACGGTTCTCAATTTGCTGTTGCTTCCCTTCAATCATGATGGCACGATCTACCAACTCCTGGTAGTTGTTGAAGGTGGCTACCATCAACTGCATGCTTAGTTCATCGTTCAGCCCTTCCAGAAACTTCTCCTGCTTAGCTGCATCCGTAGCAACGTCATCTGGGGCATAACGTGCTAACTTGCTGAAGTCGTCAACGTACTGGCCAGCTGTCCTTCCTCCTTGGCGTAAGTTGCGAAACTCATGCTTCTTTATGGCCATAGCTCCTGCTAAAACATGGGCAGTGCGGAAAGCTTGCTGAAACTGATCCCATGTGACAGTGTCAACTGGGTAAGTGGCTGTGAAATTCTCCCACCATGCTGCCGCGGGTCCGTCAAGCTGGTGAGCGGCAAACTTCACTTTCTCACCATCCGTGCATCCTGCAGTGGTCAACTCCCTTCCTATCTTGCGGAGCCAATCGTCTGCTACTATTGGCTCGGTGCTACTGGAAATCACCAGTGGATTCAGCCTAAGAAAACGGGCTAAGTGGTCAACAGGTGGTGGTGGTGGTGGGTTGTTGTTGTTGTTCTGCTGGTTCTGGACTAACATCTGCATCAATTGATTCTGCTGCTGGATCAACTGAGTGAGCTCCGGTGGAAATCCATTGTCACGTCTTGGAGGCATCTAAGGGTTTAGAAAAGACGAGAATTGAGAATAGAGTGAGGTCTAAAGGGAAAACACTACCCCAATGCACATGAGCAAATGCACACAATATCACTTCAATCAATCAAACAAGGGCTTACAAACGATCTAAAGCTATCGCAAAAGTGCTTGACTATAATGTTTACATGGGGGAATACTACTACTATTTGGTGGTCATCTAGAAATTTGAACCGGTGGAAGACTCCATGATATCTGCTCCAGCTTCGTCTTCAAAGTCGGGTTCACTTGGATCCGAATCGGTGTCGTCGATGATGATGTAGTTGTCTGGACATGCGACGTACTCGTCTTCTTCCTTGGATGCTAACTTCCTCTTGAGTTCTTCAATCTCTTGCTTAAGATCGCCATTGTGTCTTGCTAGAGCTACGATCTCGTCCATGTAGTCCTTGCGTGTAGACTTCAGTTCTCCTTCTAGATCGATGATCCTTACCTTCGCATTCTTCAACTCTACCATATCATTGCACATCTGGTTCTCGTGGCGTCGAATGTGCTGGTTTAACTCCTGGATGAAAGATGCAATGGATCTATCCTTCTTGGTGCTGACTAACTCCCATTGTTCATCTCGGCGTCTGCAAATCTGGTAGATAGTGTCCTTGAGGTCTTCTTGATAAACTTCTCCAATGCGTCCTATGGTGATATGAGCTGCCATGCTCCTTCCTAGACTCCAGGTTGGTGCATTGAAAACACTATCTATGGGCTTCGTGATTGGCGTGAATGTCCTTCCCGGAACGTGAGCTTGAATCTTCCAGCGCTCCTCTTCAGGCAGAGTGGCGTTGAAGGTTCCCGTGAAGCTTGGTAATCCAATGTTCAGGTACTTGGTGACTTCCTTCAGGTGAAATCCAAAAGGTGTGCCTTCATCCGGTTGAGCGTACTTAATCTTCGCGTTCGTCATCCTAAAAGAGTAGAAAATATGAGGAGTTAGAAAATGAGAAGAGAATGGTGATCTATGGCTTTAACTTAGTGGTCGTGTCCTACAGTCAGTGTGTGCTCTGATACCATTCTCTGTCGCGACCTGACCCGAATGGATCAAGCGCTCTGTGCTCAGGTGTCATCCCTGGATCAGTAATGCTGACACCACACAGTACATCGAAGGATTTATAGCAGAGTGGCAATCACACACTTATTACATCGTTGTCTCAAAGAGAACTTATTACAATAAACATGGCTTAAGGCCATCTAGTGTCGATAACAGCGGAAGACTCGGAAGATAAATGGGTCCATCAACTCCAACGGCATCGCTGAGTATAGAACCACGACCTAAAACACCTTACTCGTCGTCTGAAAAGTCTGCAACATGAGAAGTTGCAGCCCGAAAACGGGTCAGCACATGGAATATGCTGGCAAAGTAACACATAGAGAGTAATGGAATGAAAACAGCTATACTATTTGCATATTTGGCTGGTGAAAAGCTCTATGGTTACAGTTTTGCATAAAGCCAGTTTTTCCCTACTGCAAAGGAATAAATTTATTTAACTATCATGGTGGTTGTGAAACATTGAGAATGGTTGACAGCATTCTCAATCCCAATTAAAAATAATTAAAACCCAACAACATTAATTAGAAGTAACATGTTGAGATTCACATGATATTCAAGTACTAGATACTCAAGTTGTCCATAACCGGGGACACGGCTAATCATGATTAGTTTGTACACTCTGCAGAGGTTTGCGCACTTTTCCCCACAAGACTTGATCGCCCTGTTTGGTTTCTCGCACTACATGGTGTTTGAGAAGACGGATGACCGAGACATAGTCTTTCAGAAGCGCTAGCACCTTACGATCGGGTAGACCGGTACACCTACATCCCCTACATCTGCTAGTCTACCACTGTAAGAGTTCGCACAACTTAGTCAACTATGCCAGAGCCCATAATGGCTTGTGGCTGCACACGGAAGTTTCTAGCATGAAAGATCTTATGATCCCTTTGAGCCTGGGTGGCGGTCCAAAAAAAACAGGCAAGTCCTGATAGACATCAGGTGCCTCAATCCACCCAGATGTGTGTTTAAGTTGCCACCTTAGATAAACCATTAAAATTATCAACTCACATCTGTCATGGATATCACTCACCCAATCCACGTCTACTAGCATAGCATGGCATAATAAGCAAACGTAGAAGTAACTCCCAAGGGTTTCATAATAATATAGGTAATAGGTACTACCTCATCTACTTCCCATCCCACAATTTAATTAGATCCTAATCATGCAATGTGAGAGGATTGATCTAATGCAATAAAACTGGGTTGTAGAAAAGGTATGATCAAAGTGTTACTTGCCTTGCTGATGATCCGCGAGACCTAGGGTTTCAAAGTAACAAGCGGCGCAATCCGGGTTAATCTATCGCAGACAAACAACAAGCACACAATAAGTACTCATCTAATGCACAGGTAAAACTCGAACAAGAGATCGAACCAGAAAGTTCAACTTAAGAACTCCGGTTGCAAAGAAAGAACGAACCGAACAAAGAAACGGAAAACAAACGGCGGAAGAAAACAACTCGGTTCTAGCAAGTTGAAACTAGGTCAAATTTTACCGGGGCAAAAACTTGTTTAAGTTGATTAGACGGAACGGCGGTTTCGAAACGAAACTCCAGGCGCTTGAATCACCTGATTCCGATAAACGAGCGAGAAGAAAGACTAGAAAGAAGATCGGATCTGAGATCGCGATCGCGGAATAAATCCGACGAGAAGAAAAAGAAGAACGGTCATACGAACGGACGTTCGTTAACCTAGAAGAATTTGGTGATCACGTTCGTTAGGACGAACGGTCCGGCAAACGGTCCAAAGGCAACTAAATCGGAAAAGAAAACGAATCCGATCTAGGGTTTCGGAGAAGAAAACCGAAACGAAAAACCGATCTAGAAAACGAATCGGAAGAGAAGAAAAGAATCGGAACGATTAGAAGAAAACGATCCGAGGAAAAGAGACGCGGGGCAACCTCCGGCGAGGTCTCCGGCGAGGGGCTCCGGCGGCGTGGCGTAGGGCGGCGGCGGCAAGGTGCGGCGGCGGCGGTGACGCAGGGCGCGGGCGGCGGCTTAGGGCGGCGCGCGGGTGAGGGGTGGCCCGGCGCGGGGTGTGGTGGAGCTCTAGGCTTTGGGTTTGATGATTTAGAGGGGGGGTGCTTGGGTATTTATATTGGGGAGGGGGGTTTACTTGGAGGAGGGATCAAGGAATTGGAATAGGAGTAGGAAAGATCTAGAAAAAGAAACGGAATAAACGGGAGTAGGACAAAAGTCCTACTAGGACTTCCAAAAGACAACGGCGGCGGCTCCCTGGAGCCTGGGCGCTCGCGCGATGGCCTCCTGGCCTTGGCCGTCGGCGGCTTGGGCCTTTGGCCCAAGGCGCTGAGGATTTTTTTTTAACAGATTTCGCGCGTAGAAAAACTCAGAAAAGAAAATCTAAACGGGCTCCAAAATCACTAAAGTAAATTTTCCTCGACTCCTAAAAATGAGTCGAACAAAATGAACTTTACTCCGGAGCTAAAATGCAATTTTCGAAAACGCGCATTTTTCCCTATCCAAATAAAATGCAAATAAAACTCCGGCAAACAAAAATTGATCTATTTATTAAATCTTCATTTTTCCTCAATTTTGGGAAAGTCATATTATTCCCTCTCTTATATATTTGTTATCGGAAAAAATTTTGAAGATAAAATAAATAAATCAAATGATCCTTTTTTTCAAAATTTGAGAAAACTCCCAAATATGAAAATAACGAAATCTCCAACTCTCTCCGAGGGTCCTTGAGTTGCGTGAAATTTCTAGGATCAACCAAAATGCAAGAAAATATGATATGCATGATGATCTAGTGTATAACATTCCAAATTGCAAATTTGGGATGTTACACCCCTGGCCTTTATTCTTTTGCCAGTATTTTTATATATTCCAAAAATATTCTCCGTTAATTTTCAGGTCATTCCTAGAACTTTTATTTCTGCACAAAAATAACACCATGGGAATTCTGCTGAAAACAGCGTCAGTCCCGGTTAGTTTCATTCAAATCATGCAAGTTAGAGTCCAAAACAAGGGCAAACGTGTTTGGAAAAGTATATACGTTGGAGATGTATCAGCCCCTCCACCATAATCCACCTCGGTCATATTGTAGCGGTGCTTAGGCGAAGCCCTATTCCAGTAGCATCATCATCACCGTCATCACGCTGTCGTGCTGACGAAGCTCTCCCTCGACACTCTGCTGGATCGTGAGTTCATGGGATGTCACCGAGCTGAACGTGTGCAGATCGCGGAGGTGTCATACTTTCGGTACTAGGATCGACCGATCGTGAAGACGTACAACTACATCAACCGCGTTGTGATAACGCTTCCGCTTATGGTCTACGAGGGTACGTAGACAACACTCCCCCCTCTCGTTGCTATGCATCACCATGATCTTGCGTGTGCGTAGGATTTTTTTTTGAAAGTACTGCGTTCCCCAACATTGCCACCAAGCTACAAGACCTTCGTGATGTACTATAATATGCAAGGGATGGATAAGACAATTCCCGAGCTCTTCGCAATGCTAAAGGCTGCGGAGGTAGAAATCAAAAAAGAGCATCAAGTGTTGATGGTCAACAAGACCACTTGTTTCAAGAAAAAGGGCAAAGGGAAGAAGGGGAACTTCAAGAATAACAGTAAGCAAGTTGCTGCTCAAGTGAAGAAGCCCAAGTCTGGACCTAAGCCTGAGACTGAGTGCTTCTACTGCAAAGGGACTAGTCACTGGAAGCGGAACTACCCCAAGTATTTGGCGGATAAGGATGGCAAAGTGAAAGGTATATTTGATATACATGTTATTGATGTGTACCTTACTAATGCTCGCAGTAGCGCTTGGGTATTTGACACTAGTTATGTTGCTAATATTTGCAACTCGAAACAGGGGCTACGGATTAAGTGAAGATTGGCTAAGGACGAGGTGACGATGCGCGTGGGAAATGGTTCCAAAGTCGATGTGATCGCCGTCGGCACGCTACCTCTACATCTACCTTCAGGATTAGTATTAGACCAGAATAATTATTATTTGGTGCCAGCATTAAGCATGAACATTATATCTGGATCTTGTTTGATGCGAGGCAGTTATTCATTTAAATCAGAGAATAATGGTTGTTCTATTTATATGAGTAATATATGGTCATGCACCCTTGATGAGTGGTCTATTTTTACTAAATCTCGATAGTAGTGATACACATATTCATAGTATTGAAGCCAAAACATATAAGTTTAATAATTATAGTGCAACTTATTTGTGGCACTGCCGTTTAGGTCATATTGGTGTAAAGTGCATGAAGAAACTCCATGCTAATGGACTTTTCGAATCACTTGATTATGAATCACTTGATGCTTGTGAACCATGCCTCATGGGCAAGATGACTAAGACTCCATTCTCCGGAACAATGGAACGAGCAACAGACTTATTGGAAATTATACATACTGATGTATGCGGTCCAATGAGTGTTGATGCTCGTGGAGGGTATTGTTATTTTCTAACCTTCACAAATGATTTGAGCAGATATGGGTATATCTACTTAATGAAACATAAGTGTGAAACATTTGAAAAGTTCAAAGAATTTCAGAGTGAAGTGGAAAATCATCGTAACAAGAAAATTAAGTTTCTACGATCTGATCGTGGAGGTGAATATTTGAGTTATGAGTTTGATCTTCATTTGAAACAATGCAGAATAGTTTCTGAACTCACGTCACCTAGAACACCACACGTAATGGTGTGTCCAAATGTCATAACCGCACTTTATTAGATATGGTGCGATCTATGATGTCTCTTACTGATTTACCGCTATCGTTTTGGGGTTATGCTTTAGAGACGACTGCATTCACATTAAATAGGGCACCATCGAAATCTGTTGAGACAGCACCTTATGAACTGTGGTTTGGCAAGAAACCCAAGTTGTCGTTTCTTAAAGTTTGGGGCTGCGATGCTTATGTGAAAAAGCTTCAACCTGATAAGCTCGAACCCAAATCGGAGAAATGTGTCTTCATAGGATACCCAAAGGAGACTGTTGGGTACACCTTCTATCATAGATCCGAAGGCAAGATATTCATTGCTAAGAATGGATCCTTTCTAGAGAAGGAGTTTCTCTCGAAAGAAGTGAGTGGGAGGAAAGTAGAACTTGATGAGGTAACTGTACCTACTCCCTTATTGGAAAGTAGTTCATCACAGAAATCAGTTCCAGTGATTCCTACACCAGTAAGTGAGGAAGCTAATGATGATGATCATGAAACTTCTGATCAAGTTACTATCGAACCTCGTAGGTCAACCAGAGTAAGATCCGCACCAGAGTGGTACGGTAATCCTATTCTGGAGGTCATGTTACTTGACCATGATGAACCTACGAACTATGAGGAAGCGATGATGAGCCTAGATTCCGCAAAATGGCTTAAGGCCATGAAATCTGAGATGGGATCCATGTATGAGAACAAAGTGTGGACTTTGGTTGACTTGCCCGTTGATCGGCAAGCCATAGAGAATAAATGGATCTTCAAGAAGAAGACTGACGCTGACAGTAATGTTACTGTCTACAAAGCTCGACTTGTTGCAAAGGGTTTTCGACAAGTTCAAGGAGTTGACTACGACGAGACCTTCTCACCAGTAGCGATGCTTAAGTCTGACCGAATCATGTTAGCAATTGCCGCATTTTATGATTATGAAATTTGGCAAATGGATGTCAAAACTGCATTCCTTAATGGATATCTTAAAGAAGAGTTGTATATGATGCAACCAGAAGTTTTTGTCGATCCAAAAGGTGCTAACAAAGTGTGCAAGCTCCAGCGATCCATTTATGGACTGGTGCAAGCCTCTCGGAGTTGGAATATACGCTTTGATAGTGTGATCAAAGCATATGGTTTTATACAGAATTTTGGAGAAGCTTGCATTTACAAGAAAGTGAGAGGGAGCTCTGTAGTATCTTTGATATTATATGTAGATGAAATATTGTTGATCGGAAATGATACTGGATTTATGAATAGCATAAAAGGATACTTGAAGAAGAATTTTTCAATAAAAGACCTCGGTGAAGCTGCTTATATGTTGGGCATCAAGATCTATAGAGATAGATCAAGACACTTAATTGGACTTTCACAAAGCACATACCTTGATAAAGTTTTGAAGAAGTTCGAAATGGATCAAGCAAAGAAAGGATTCTTGCCTGTGTTATAAGGTGTGAAGTTGAGTCAGACTCAATGCCCGACCACTGCACAAGATAGAGAGAAAATGAAAGTCATTCCCTATGCTTCAGGCATAGGTTCTATCATGTATGCAATGTTGTGTACCAGACCTGATGTGTGCCTTACTATTAGTTTAGGAGGGAGGTACCAAAGTAATCCAGGAGTGGATCACTAGACAACGGTCAAGATATCCTGAAATACCTGAAAAGGACTAAGGATATGTTTCTCGTTTATGGAGGTGACAAAGAGCTCGTCGTAAATGGTTACATCGATGCAAGCTTTGACACTAATCCGGATGACTCTAAGTCACAAACCGGATAGGTGTTTTTATTGAATGGTGGAGCTGTTAGTTGGTGCAGTTCCAAGCAAAGCGTCGTGGCGGGATCTACATGTGAAGCAGAGTACATAGCTGCTTCGGAAGCAACAAATGAAGGAGTCTGGATGAAGGAGTTCATATCCGATCTAGGTGTCATACCTAGTGCATCGGGTCCAATGAAAATCTTTTGTGACAATACTGGTGCAATTGCCTTGGCAGAGGAATCCAGATTTCACAAGAGAACCAAGCACATCAAGAGACGCTTCAATTCCATCCGCGACCAAGTCAAGGAGGGAGACATAGAGATTTGCAAGATACATACGGATCTGAATGTTGCAGACACGTTGACTAAGCCTCTCTCACGAGCAAAACATGATCAGCACCAAGACTCCACGGGTGTTAGAATCATTACTGTGTAATCTGTATTATTGACTCTAGTGCAAGTGGGAGACTCAAGGAAATATGCCCTAGAGGCAATAATAAAGTTGTTATTTATATTTCCTTATATCATGATAAATGTTTATTATTCATGCTAGAATTGTATTAACCGGAAACTTAGTACATGTTTGAATATATAGAGAAACAGAGTGTCACTAGTATGCCTCTACTTGACTAGCTCGTTAATCAAAGATGGTTAAGTTTCCTAGCCATGGATAAGAGTTGTCATTTGATGAAGGGGTGAAAGGATCGAGAAGAGGTGTCTAGAGGGGGTAATTAGACACTAAGTGCCAAAAGTTGCAGTTTTTAATTTCTTTAAGTTGAAGTGGAGTTTAGGCACTAGTTTAACAAACACAATACATATCAAGCAAGCATGCAAAGAGTATATGAGCAGCAGAAAGTAAAGCATGCAACTTGCAAGAATGTAAAGGGAAGGGTTTGGAGAATTCAAACGCAATTGGAGACATGGATGTTTTTGTCGTGGTTCCGATAGGTGGTGCTATTGTACATCCACGTTGATGGAGACTTCAACCCACGGAGGGTAGCGGTTGCGCGAGTCCACGGAGGGCTCCACCCACGAAGGGTCCACGAAGAAGAAACCTTGTCTATCCCATCATGGCCATCGCCCACGAAGGACTTGCCTCACTAGCGGTAGATCTTCACGAAGTAGGCGATCTCCTTGCCCTTACAAACTCCTTGGTTCAACTCCACAATCTTTGTCGGAGGCTCCCAAGTGACACCTAGCCAATCTAGGAGACACCACTCTCCAAGAAGTAACAAATGGTGTGTTGATGATGAACTCCTTGCCCTTGTGCTTCAAATGATAGTCTCCCCAACACTCAACTCTCTCTCACAGGATATGGATTTGCTGGAAAGATGATTTGAGTGGAAAGCAACTTGGGGAAGACTAGAGATCAAGATTCATATGGTAGGAATGGAATATCTTGGTCTCAACACAAGTGTAGGTGGTTCTCTCTCAGAAAATATAGGTTGGAAGTGTAGGTATGTTCTGATGGCTCTCTCCACAAATGAAGAGTGGGTGGAGGGGTATATATAGCCTCCACACAAAAACTAACCGTTCACATAATTTACCAATCTCGGTCAGACCGAATGGAGAAACTCGGTCGGACCAATTTAGCAAACCTAGTGACCGTTAGGGTTTTCGGTGGGACCGACTGGATCAACTTGGTGGGACCGATGTGCTAGGGTTAGGGTAAATCCAAAACTCGGTTTGACCGATTACTCAAACTCGGTAGGACTCATTTGGGTTATAAGCGAAACAGAGAGTTGGCCAAGCAAACTCGGTGGAGAAGATTGCATATCTCGGTGAGACCGAAAATATTGCAATAGGTAATAGAGAGTTTGCAAGCCCATCTCGGTGAGACCGAGATCCCATCGGTGAGACCGAACTGATTAGGGTTTCTGGCAGTGGCTATGTCAACTGAACTAGGTGGCTCTGGATAGAAAGAATAGGTGGGGCCGAGTTTGACTTTTGGTTTAGGACATATTTGGAAGTGAGAAAGTGGTTGAGGGCTTTGGAGCATATTACTAAGCACTTTGAACAAGCAAGCCATTAAGCAACACCTCATCACTTCTTAATAGTATTGGCTTTCCTATAGACTCAATGTGATCTTGGATCACTAAAATATAAAATGTAGAGTCTTGAGCTTGGAGCTTGGGCCAATCCTTTGTCCTTAGCATTTTGAAGGGGTTCCACATCCTCTAGTCCATGCCACTTCATTGTTGAACTCATCTAAAACATACTAGGTAAAAGTGTTAGTCCAATAAGAGATATGTTGTCATTAATTACCAAAATCACCTAGGGAGCACTTGTGCTTTCAATCTCCCCCTTTTTGTTAATTGATGGCAACATACATCAAAGCTTTAGATAAAGATATAGAGAATAGCAAGTAAAGCTTTGGAAAGACATGTAACAAGCATAGGCTCCCCCTACATGTATGCAATCATGTGAATATGGTATATAGAAGCATGTGAGAGCATAACCATGACAGAGTAGCAATGTGTTACATGTATCTTGGCTATATGCATCAGAGCAAGTGATGAAAACATGAGAAATGTACCTTCATGCCCATGAGTCCTTCTTGCAAATAGTATGTACATCAGCAAGAATTGCTCATACACATGACCATGATGCATATACTTATCTTGTGGTCTTGAGTTGGCTAGGATGTGATGAACCTGCATAAACAAGGTTAGATAACACAGATGCACCTACTAGCTAGAGCAAACAAAAGAAACCACAAGAGTACCAAGACTGGGATGACATGTAGAGTGAGTACAGAGTACCACGGTAGGTATTGACATGTCCCCAAAGAGAAGGATATGCAATGAATTTAAGAATTTTCTTTCCCTTGGATGTCTTGCTCCCCCTGAATCTAGCATGGGATATTGGGAGAAGATAGGGAACAGAAAAACAGATCTCAAAGAAACAAATGAAATAAGCACATATGAACATGTCTTTCCCCCAAGAAGACATGTGGCATCTCTCCTCTTGAACATCAAGCATCTGGGATCCTTGAAGATTACTCTTTCCTGGAGTATTCCCTCCCCTAGAGATCTCTCCCCCTAGAGATATGATTAAGCTTTGATGTGATCTCTCTCTCCCCCTTTGACATCAATTTCCAAGAAGGGTCTTCTGGAATTTGTTGTGAATGGGTTCGGTCCTTGAATCACAGTACAAAGCATTAAGGTAAGTGTGATGCTTGCAGAGGACAAGATTCATTGAGTGGAGCCGGATCAAGAATAAAGCAAGAATAAATAGCAAAATGTTTTTCCTGTAGTGCAATCGGTGTCACCGAGTTGTATGCTTCGGTTGCTCCGAAAATCTTCGGTTAGACCGGAAACATGAAACCGGTGGAACCGAGTTCATCACAGAAAAACACTTGTCACCTCAGCTCACTAGACAAATAAGATCTCACAAAGATTTGCAATGAATTGGATGCAGAAAAATGCAGAACAAAGAACAAAGAAAAGAAACTAAAAGGTCTAGATGAAGTTTGAAAGGGGAAACAAATATGCATGAGACAACTGCAAGAACACAGAAAAGAACACAAGAGAACTTCATCTAGAGTTGGGCGGTGACAAAGTCACCTATGTTAGAGTACATTGACTTAGGAGTCAAGTGAGATCACTTGATCATAGGTCGTACTCATCGTTTAAGCTCAAAATGGGGTTACCATTTTTCGTTTAAGTATCTTGATGTATTCACATCTTGTCGAGTTGCTTTGACTCATGACTTGGAGTAAAGCTACTCTAAGATGGAATAACATACCTTGGGTGGCGGTGTTGATCTTGATCATGTAGTTGAACTTGTGTGGTTGCTCAAGGTTGATGTAGCCCATCAAGAGTTGGGAGCACCCTTTGGATTTTGAGTTCATCTACCTACATGGGTTAGTTTTCTCAAGGAAGAGCACTTGTGTATCCAACATGACAATCATGAAACTCAACATAGAATTTGTCAAAGGATATGTTTGAAAGGTTTCGTGCTTCCTTGTCATCAATCACCATTGTATAGAGACTTGATGATGTAGAGATTGCTCAAGATGTGAGTGAATTGCAATCTCATATAATTAGATTCATTCAAGTACCTGCAAGGTTTAGATAACATGCAAGATGCAAATTCTCAAGACATAAAATAATCATCATAAGAGAAATATCAAGAGATTAGTCGCAAGCTCAAGTCTTGCATGTATCCAATGGAGTTCCTACTCCAAGTTTGAAGCATCAATGATGTTCAATAAACCTCTTAACCTGCAAAACACTTTCTCATCAAGTGGTTTGGTGAATATATCTGCTAATTGCTTATTGGTGCGAACATGCTTAAGGTTTATGTCACCCTTAGCAACATGATCTCGAATGAAATGATGACGAACTTCAATATGCTTAGTTTGAGAGTGTTGCACGAGATTGTGAGAAATCTTGATAGCACTTTCATTGTCACAAAGCAATGGAACATGTTTCACATATATCCCATAATCTTTAAGAGTCTGGGTCATCCAGAGTAATTGAGCACAACATGAACCCACAGCAATGTATTCCGCTTCAGCGGTGGATAAGGATACTGAGTTTTGTTTCCTGGAAGACCAAGACACAAGAGATCTACCAAGGAATTTACAAGTACCCGAAGTGGACTTCCTATCAACCTTGCCACCGGCATAGTCCGAGTCAGAGTAGCCAACAAGATCAAAGGAAGCTCTCTTTGGATACCAAATGCCAAAATTTGGTGTATGTATTAAGTATCTCACTATCCTTTTCACGGCCTTAAGATGACATTCCTTAGGAGCAGCTTGATATCGTGCACACATGCACACACTTAACATGATATCAGGACGTGAAGCACATAGATATAATAACAAACCAATCATAGAGCGATAAACTTTTTGATCAACCGGTTCACCATCTTTGGTCAAATCAAGATGTCCACTAGTAGGCATGGGTGTAGTCATACCTTTGCATTCTTGCATATTGAACTTCTTGAATAAGTCCTTGGTTTACTTCGTTTGAAAGACAAAGGTGCCTTCCTTAGTTTGCTTGATTTGCAAACCAAGAAAGAATTTGAGTTCCCTCATCATGGACATCTCAAACTTCTCCGACATTAGCTTCCCAAACTTTTCACTAAAATGAGGGTTAGTTGATCCAAATATAATATCATCGACATAAATTTTGCATACAAATAGTTCTCCATTAACCCTTTTAGTAAAAAGAGTAGAATATATTTTTCTAATTTCAAAGCCTTTTTCAACAAGGAACTTGGTCAAGCATTTATACCATGCTCTAGGAGCTTGTTTAAGAACATAAAGGGCTTTGTGAAGTTTGTAAACATGATTAGGTTTCTTAGGGTTGACAAAGCCAGGAGGTTGCTTAACATAAACGTCCTCTTCAATTTCACCATTTAGAAAAGCACTTTTAATGTCAATTTGGTACAAGGTGATATTATGGTGATTAGCATAGGCAAGTAAGATGCGAATGGACTCAAGTCTGGCAACGGGAGCATATGTCTCATCATAGTCCATACCTTCGACTTGTGTGTAGCCTTGGGCGACGAGACGCGCTTTGTTGCGAACCAATTGTCCATCTTCATCTTGCTTGTTGCGAAACACCCATTTGGTGCCGATGATGCTGTGGTTGTTGTCGGGCTTTTCAACCAATGTCCACACTTTATTTCTCTCAAAGTTGTGTAGCTCTTCATGCATAGCGTTTATCCAATCTGGATCTTCCAATGCTTCTTCAAACTTCATAGGTTCAATGCGAGAGATGAATGAATAGTGTTCACAAAAGTTAGCTAAACGAGTTTTTGAGCGAGTGATTCTCCCAGTTTGGATATCATTGTAGATTTGCTCCACGGAATGATCTTTAGCAATTCTTGCTCGAACTCGTGAAAGCTTTTGCTTGGGTCTTTGTTGAACATCTTCTTCATCTTGTTCTTCTTCTTGGCCTTCTTCATTGTTGGCGTTGGCGTTCTCTTGTCGTGGTGGAGAAGGAGGTTGTTGACGTTCATCTTGGTGCACTTCCTTGTTTTCTTCTTCTTGGTGTGTCCCACTCGTGGATGCTTCCGTATCAACTCTTGGTTCACCTTGTCGTGAGGTAGAAGCTTCCACTTGGACGGACGAGGTACTCTCCTTCACCTCCATTGGACGAATCTTGCTAATAGACAAGTCTTGGATTGCTTCCGAGGGATCTTTGTCTCCTACATCAATTGGCCATTGCTCTACTTGCGAGCCGTTAGATTCATCAAACTTCACATCTACCATTTCTTCAACCTTTCGGGTGAAATTGTTGTAGACACGGTATGTGTGAGAGTTTGAGGCATAACCAAGTAGGAAACCTTCATGAGACTTAGGAGCAAATTTAGAACGATGATGCTTATCAAGAATGTAGCACTTTGAGCCGAATACTCGAAATTATCCAACTTGGGGTTTGTTACCGGTGAGGAGCTCGTATGCCGTCTTGTCGAGTAGCTTGTGAAGATACAAGCGATTTGTTGCATGACAAGCTGTCTCTACCGCTTCCGCCCAAAAGTGTTTTGGTGTCTTGTACTCATCAAGCATCGTTCTTGCCATCTCGATAAGAGTCCGGTTCTTCCTCTCAACAACTCCATTTTGTTGAGGTGTGTACGTAGCCGAGAACTCATGTGCGATCCCTTCTTCGTCAAGAAAGGTGTCCACATTTGCGTTCTTAAAATCCCTTCCGTTGTCGCTTTGAACCTTCTTGATCTTCACGTCAAATTTATTTTGGGCCTTCCTAGAAAAGTTTTTGAAGATCTTTTGGACCTATGATTTGTCATCAAGAAATAACACCCACGTAAATCTTGAAAAATCATCAACTATGACCAGACCAAATGAGTTACCACCGAGACTCTTGTACGCATTTGGACCAAAGAGATCCATGTGAAGTAGCTCGAGTGGTCTTCTTGTGGTCATGATGTTCTTAGCGCGATGACTTCCTCCAACTTGTTTCCTTGCTTGACAAGCACTACAAAGTCTATCCTTGTCAAATATGACATCGTTAATGCCAAGGATATGATTTCCTTTAATGAGTTTGTCAAGGTTTCACATGCCCACATGACCTAGCCTTCTATGCCACAACCAGCCTTTAGAAGATTTAGCAATTAAGCAAGTTTTAGGTTGAGCCTTTTTAGTGAAATCAACAATGTAAAGATCTCCTCTATGTATACCGGTAAAGACCATTTTATGATTATCTCTATGAAACACTTGGCAGTCTACTTCAGTAAATAGGACATTGAAACTGAAATCAGCAAGTCTAGATACTGAAAGTAAGTTGTAGCCAAGAGATTCAACGAGCATGAAATTTTGTATGGAGCTATCATGTGAGATGGCCACCTTACCAAGGCCAACCACCTTACCCTTTGAATTATCACCAAAAGTGACATACTTTCGAGGGCCGTCATTTTCAGCAAGCTCACGAAACATGTCTTTATCTCCGGTCATATGATCAGTACATCCACTATCAAGGACACATTCCTTTCCTCCAGCCATGTAGCCGTGAAGATTTGCCATAAGACCAAAGTGTCTCATCGCATCATCGAGATCATAGTCACTATCATCATCATCCTCATTCGAGTATTCATGTTCAACATCATCTTGTGATTGATCAATTCCTAGAGAGGGCAATTCATTAGATAAATGATCATTTCTATAGTTATCCTTATGAATTCTAATAGCTCTAGAAATGATATTGCTAATGATTCCAACATCTCCTTTGGCACTCGTAAGATTAGTAAGCTCAAATAAGCAGTCACCAAATTTGGGATCATTGGAACTCATCTTAATCAAGGCAATAGACTTATGGAGAATTTCATCTAGATCTTTCAAGGAATAATTTGGAAAGTGTTCCTCAAGAAATTTCCATATGGTGTAGGCACACTTAAGAGTAGGCAGACATCCAATCAAGTTTCTAGGCAAGCCTCTAGTGATGAGATTAACAGTTCTAAGGTTGCGAATCATGTCAATTGATTCATCAAGGGTAGGATGCATGGGATCAACATGAGGTGCACAAGGGCTAGAAATATACTTGTTCAAGTGATATTCATTGAAAATCTCAAGCATTTCATTTTTCCACTCATGAAAATATTCTCCATCAAGAATAGGCACTCTACGTCTAAGACTCCCCAAACTAGACTCATACATCTTCCTCCAATGGTGTTTAAACCAAGGCAATGGAGAGCAAAGCTCTGATGCCAATTGAAAGGATCGAGAAGAGGTGTCTAGAGGGGGGGTGATTAGACACTAAGTGCCAAAAGTTGTAGTTTTTAATTTCTTTAAGTTGAAGTGGAGTTTAGGCCCTAGTTTAACAAACACAATACATATCAAGCAAGCATGCAAAGAGTATATGAGCAGCGGAAAGTAAAGCATGCAACTTGCAAGAATGTAAAGCGAAGGGTTTGGAGAATTCAAACGCAATTGGAGACATGGATGTTTTTGTCGTGGTTCCGATAGGTGGTGCTATCGTACATCCACGTTGATGGAGACTCCAACCCACAGAGGGTAACGGTTGCGCGAGTCCATGGAGGGCTCCACCCACGAAGGGTCCACGAAGAAGCAACCTTGTCTATCCCATCATGGCCATCGCCCACGAAGGACTTGCCTCACTAGCGGTAGATCTTCACGAAGTAGGCGGTCTCCTTGCCCTTACAAACTCCTAGGTTCAACACAATCTTTGTCGGAGGCTCCCAAGTGACACCTAGCCAATCTAGGAGACACCACTCTCCAAGAAGTAACAAATGGTGTGTTGATGATGAACTCCTTGCTCTTGTGCTTCAAATGATAGTCTCCCCAACACTCAACTCTCTCTCACAGGATATGGATTTGGTGGAAAGATGATTTGAGTGGAAAGCAATTTGGGGAAGGCTAGAGATCAAGATTCATATGGTAGGAATGGAATATTTTGGTCTCAACACAAGTGTAGGTGGTTCTCTCTCATAAAATATAGGTTGGAAGTGTAGGTATGTTCTGATGGCTCTCTCCACAAATGAAGAGTGGGTGGAGGGGTATATATAGCCTCCACACAAAAACTAACCGTTAACATAATTTACCAATCTCGGTGAGACCGAATGGAGAAACTCGGTCGGATCGATTTAGCAAACCAAGTGACCGTTAGTGTTTTTGATGGGACCGACTGGATCAACTCGGTGGGACCGATGTGCTAGGGTTACGGTAAATCCAAAACTCGGTTTGACCGATTACTCAAACTCGGTAGGACCGATTTGGGTGATAAGCGAAACAGAGAGTTGGCCAAGCAAACTCGGTGGGGCCGATTGCATATCTCGGTGAGACCAAAAATATTGCAATAGGTAACAGAGAGTTTGCAAGCCCATCTCGGTGAGACCGAGATCCCATCGGTGAGACCGAACTGATTAGGGTTTCTGGCAGTGGCTATGTCAACTGAACTCGGTGGCTCCGGATAGAAAGAATCGGTGGGGCCGAGTGTCGGGTGGTTGGTGCGACATATGCCAATGGATGGCTTATCATTGTGGGAGCCAATAAATCATCGCCGATGCCTGGAAACGGGATAAGGCAAAGACATGCACGCCGGCGAATCTTACCCAGCTTCAGGGCTCTCCGTGGAGATAACACCCCTAATGCTGCTCTGCGGGGTCTCCGCATGATCACTAGCTCGATGCGTAGCTACAGAATGCTCCTTGAGCTGTTCGGTGAAAAGATGAAGGAGGGCAAGGCCAGCCCGCTCCTCTTCTCTTTGTGGTGTCTAAAACTATCGAAAAGAGAGAGAGAGCCCCCTTGCATGGGTGCCCCAGGGGGTTTATATAGGCCTACCCCCTAGGGGTACAACGGTAATCTGGCTGAGCGCGGGCCCTAGTCATCTGCGTCTACGCTGGCCGACTTCTCCGCCGACCGATGGGCCCGCCGCCTAGTAGGCCCCGCCGGCTGCCGGCCTTCTGGTCGATAGGTTGGCCCCACCGCTCGGGAGTCTTGTCGGAGGCTGGTTACTGTTGCCTTGCCTCTGGTGACGATGGCTTTGTCGTGGTAAGCATGGCTACAGTGCCGCCGCGAGGCGGCTCATCACTGTAGCCTTACCTTCTCTTGTCTCCTTAATGAAGCACCTCCTTGGAAGGAGAGAGTTGGCCGGCTATCGGAAGCCGGCCATACCCTTGGCCGACTGTGGGAAGCCCGGCCGCCTTTGGGATCTCCCTGACCGAGGGGGGCCGCCACCCACGGGTCGTACTGACTGCTCGCCATGGGTGACGTCACGATCATCGTGGCAATAGTGCTGCGCTGGACGGGTGATGGTCGCCCCGTACGGTGCATTGTGGCCATGCGTGCGCCGGGATTCGGGGATGGCAGGCTTTACTGTAGCCACGCCCCGTCTTGTCGTCGTTATGTGGGTGCAGACTCTGAGGGCAAGATCTTAGCCGTCTGCTGAGGAGCCGGCTCCTGGGAGTCGGCCTTTCCATGGCCGGCTTTGGGAAGTCGGCCTTCTCGTGGTCTTGTTTCTCAAGAATTTCAGGGCTGGGCCGCCTTTGCGCAGCCGGGCTTGAGAGGTAGCCGGCTGGGGGAACACGGCCCCATGTCTTGGACGCTTGGAGGCTTGATCGGCCTATAATTTTTCTGAAGTACCAGGGGAAGCCGGCTAGGCTACCCGTGGTCATTTACTCCGACAGTAGTCCCTGAAGCTGGTTGAGCTCCGAGGCAGAAAAAAAGACAAGGAGCTCGGTTAGCTTCCTATCTTGAGGAGCCGGGAACTAGGAGACGGTTTCGACTAGGCGCGCCGTCTCCTAGAGATCTTGAAGCTTGAAGGCGGGTGTCAGTCGGTGCGCGAGTCCGGCTGTGAGCTGACCGTTCATCGCCTGCGCGCCACGTGGCATCCTTCGGCTGGAGGGACCTGCCAGCCCACGCACGCGACGGGACGTCGCCGTAGTCTGGGGCCCGCCACTACAGGGCCTCGGCCCATGCGCGGATCTTCTGCGGCCCGGGCGAACCGCGCGCGCCCCAGCGGTGGTTTCCTCACGCCGTGATGGCGCAATAATCGCGGGGCGTGGGGGAGTGGGTGCAGTTAATCCCACATCTCCCCACGTCCTGCCTCCTTGGCTTCGCCGCACGAGGCTATAAGTAGGGGGAGAGGAGGGGAGCACCAAACGCTCGTGCGCTCTCACTCGCTCTGCCCCCTCCTTCTTCTTCCTCCTATCCGCCGCGACAGCTACCTGCCGCCGCTCGGCCTTCCCGCCAATCTTCTTGGCTTGCCGTTGCTTCGTCGCAGTTGGGTCATGCGCTCTCCTTTCGCCACACCTTTCTCGTCGCCGCGCTGTCCCCATGGCATTGTCGAGCTCCTGGGACGGCTCCAACGTCCACGACGACCACGTCGACTTCCTCCGTCGGACGCGGCGGCTGCCGGGCGCGGATCTCGTGCGGGTTCGCCTTGCGCCGGAGAGGGAGATCTCGCCGGCGCCGGAGGAGGACGAGCGGGTAATCTTCCACTCACACTGCATGCGCGGATTCGGCCTACCGGCGAGCGGGTTCCTCCGCTCGTTCCTTGAATTTTATCATCTCCAGCCGCATCACCTTACCCCGAATGCGGTGATGCTGCTGTCAGCCTTCGTTGCTTTGTGCGAGGGTTTTCTCGGTGTCCTCCCCACCCTCGAACTGTGGGGAGAATTCTTTCAGTGCAAGCTCGGTACTGTCGTTGCGGGCGTGCCCACCCCATGCGGCGCCTTCATCGCCATGCGGAGGACGAGCGACAACAACCCGTTTCCGCCCATCCCGCTGATCCAGTCGGTGAAGCTTTGGCAGAAGTCCTACTTCTACGTGAAGAACATCGCTCTGCAAGGCGACTTCGTCAATCTGCTGGCCTACGTAGCCGGCCCGCCGGCTGGGAGGTAGCCCTCATGGTCCTTTCGGGCCAGGTCGCTGTCTCAGGGTGGGGCCGTCTTCGTTGCATGGCTCCAGGTGATGATCCAGTCGGAGGGTCTGACCGGGGCCGACTTGGTGGCCATCTTCGTGGAGCGCCGGGTGCTCCCGCTCCAGGGCCGACCGCATATGATCTGCCAGATGAGCAGCCGCTTCGACCCGTGCCGGCTAAGCACCAAGGAGATGCCTCACGCCGAGGTGTCATACATGGTGAACTACATTTCCAACTGCAAGCTCACCGAGGAGTGGCAATATGGCAAGGTGCCGTACTCTCGCGCCAATCCTCCGCCGGTGGTAAGTTTCTCTTCTTTTCTTCTTCCCATGTAGTCAGGTTCGTGATGGCCGACTCCTGACCAGTCGGCTTGTTTCTGGCAGAACCCCATGCTTCCGCCAGCAGCCGGGGCTGTAGGGGTGGAACGCCAGTTCCTCCCCAACCACACGATGGATGATGTGGACGACCTGGATCTGGGGGCGGCCGCCATGGAAGAAGACGTCGCAGGGGAGGGCGGCGAGGCAGGCGGCTCTGGGCTCGGGTCCGCCTTCGAGGATTGGCCGGATGATGCTGAGGCCGAAGTCGTTCCGCGCCGTCAGCCGGCGCCCGATCACCAAAGCGCGGGCCCATCAGCCGCGCCGGCTTCCCATGGCGGCGCGCAGAAGCGCCGGGCCGCGTTGACCCACTTCGGCAGTCGGCCCAAGAAGCCCAAGAGTACCACGGCGGTGACCAAGCGGGATGAGGCGGCCGCGAAGGCGGCCCGCTTCCGCAAGGTGGTGAAGCAGCCGCAGTCGGTTTCAGCGTAGGTGTTATCGCTCTTACGCCTTTCTTTTTCTTCTTCGGTTGACATCTTTCTAAGCTTTTTTCTCGACTTTTTTCTTTTTAAAAAACAGGGCCCCACTTTCTCTTAAACGGGCCCCTGCCGCCTCCGTGGTCGGAGCCGTGGGAGGGTCTTCAAGCTCCCGCCGGTTGGATCCCCGCGCCGACCTCCTAGAGGCGACGGAGCGGAACACGCGGGAAGCGCGGGAGGAGCGGGAGGCGGAGGAGCGGAGGGCGGCTCGAGAGGCAAAGCAGAAGTCGGCGGAGGCGCGAGCTGTCACAGCTGCCAAGGCCCAGGCGGAGGCCGCGGACGCGGAGAGGGAGGCGGAGGCCCATCAGAACCAGCCTCCACAGTTCGTCATTCCCCTCCACGCCGCGGCTCCAGACACCCCTGTGCCCCCGCTGGAGGAGGCCGGCCGCGGCCAGCCGGAGATGGAGAGGGAAGTGGCGCCATCGCCGCTGACTGGAGCGGACCGAGGAAGCCATCCTGAAGTGCCGCCCACGTAGCCGGCTGGAGGCGAGCCGACCGTGGGAGGGGATCTTGTGATCTCATCACCGCTTTGCCGGCGCACGGGGAAGGCGACTTCAGCGCCGGACCCGCAGAAAACCGTGGACGCCGGCTCATCGGCCCAGGACTTAGAAGCGGCCAGTGACAGCTCGTCCGGGTGGATGCCGGGCGGTGGGACGGCCGTGCTGAATGTGGCGGCGCAGGACGTCCGTAACCGGCTTCAGGCCCAAGCCACCGCGCTGAAGTAGTACACATAGGAGTTTCTCACGACGCGGTCGGTTATTCGGGTGAGTCCTCCTGCTCCTTGTCGATTGCTTTTAATTTCTTCCATGGGGGCGCGTCAGCGCACCCACTGGGTGTAGTCCCCGAGTTCCGAGCCGGCTGCTGAGCAGGCGGCTTGGAACTTATTGGAAAGCTTGATCGCCATCTTGTTCTTACTCGCGTCCCTTGTCTTATCTGCAGGAGTACCACAACCTCCGTGCGGCCGCCTTCAACTCCCAGGCCCAGGAGATGAATCAGAAAGCCACTGATTTGACCGAGAGCCGGAGTAAGTGCTTCGTTTTTCTTTTAAGTGGGGGCGCGTCAGCGCACCCACTATGTGTAGTCCCCGAGATTCAGGCCGACTGCTGAGTAGTCGGGTCGGATCTTTTCCTGACAACTTCTTTCTTCATATCTGCAGGGGCAAATGCTGACTTGAGGAGCCAGCTGAGCGGAGCCCAGACCGCCCTTCGTGCCAAGGAGGCCGAGTGCGCCGCCTTGGCTCAAGAGCATGACCACCTGGCCAAGAGGCTGGCCGACCAAGAGGAGAGCCACAAGGCGGCCCTGAAGGCGGCGCACGACAGCGAGGCCGCCCTCAAAGCCGAGTACGAGACCGAGGCGGCAAACTGGGCCGGGACGAGGCAGGCGTTGAGCCAAGGCTACAGTCGGGTGGAAGACTTTATTGATGGTAGGTCGTCTTCTTCTTTGCTTCCTTGTCTGCCTCCTACTATCTGATTCATTTTTTGACTTTGTTCCACTGCCTTCCTCTTTGTGCAGATTACTTTCCCGGCTACTCAGCCGCCGCCACCAAAGCCATCGAGGCCTACCGCGACGCACGACGGCAGGCGGGGGCCGAGATCGCGTCGGGTGCCAACCGGTCACTTGAGGAGCAGCTTCTGGGGCTTCAAACCCGCCTGCAGCCAGCCCACCGCATGCTCCGTCGTCTTCAGCGCGTCGGGGCGCAAGTGCTGGCCGCCCTCTGGCCTGGCGAGGTGATTCCGTGCACCCCAAGCCGGACTGCCGACTGGCTGGAGGTCGCAGTCGGCAGCTTAGAGGCTTGGAAGGCGTCATCGGCCCGGTCTGGTGCAGGGCGGGCACTGGAGTTCGTTCGAGCCTGGTGTCCAGGGCTGAACTTAGACCAGCTGAGCACCACGCGGCAGGAGGCTGATGAGGAGCTGGAGGCGGTGCGGCCGGCTATCATCCAACGCGCCTCGGCGATTGCCGAGTATACCGACACCAGCACCTTTGCTCCTGAGGTGGATGACACCGGCGTCGCTCAGCCGGAGGAGTGGTTCGGGCTGAACCCGGCTGAAGGTGAAGACTCAGCGGAGGAGATTGCCTCCAGTGATGAGGGTGAAGGGGAGGAGGGAGAGGATGATGAAGACACTGCGCCAGATGGTGAAGCGACTAGCCCGCCTCAGCCCGATCGTGCCTCTAGCAACGATGCCGAGACTCGCCAGCTGGTCACTCCTCCAGCCGGCACCGCCGACTCCGCCAACCTGCCCAACTCACCCGTTGTTCCCCTGGCTTGATCCGCCGTCCTTTCTTTCCTGCTTGTTACTCTTTTGAACAATCTTTAAATTTGCGCAGTTCCACCCACTGGGGGTGTATTCAGACTATGTTGAATGCTGGCCTTTCAAAGGTCTTTTGTGTAAATATTATGCATGTGTTTGGCTTCCGTTTATATTTGCTTTTTATCCTTTGGCTTTTTCCTTTGCCTCCTTCCCTTGGCCGCCGCCTTCCCAGCCGGACAGCTGCTCTGCAGTCTGCGGCCGGAGAAGGACTTGGTCATTTTGGGAAGGCAAGTACTCGAGCTTTCTCAGATTGCAGCAAGATGAACGGGAAGTCGGCCAACCGACTGCTCTGGTAGCCGGCTGGCGGGGTGGGAGGTCGGCTCGCGTTATATAAGTTCGTTGGTCCTTAGCCGTTTTTCGCGTGGGCATCCTTTCCAGCCCTTGGCTCTTGCCAGTCGGACAGTCGATTCTTCGAGCTGCGACTTTTGGCAAGGAGGGGCTTGGGTGCCGGCACGCTACTTGTCTGACTGCAGGTGGGACTTTAGATATAACTTGAGGCGGCGAGTCCCCGGGCCGACTGGTCGAACCCGGTGCCGGACGAAAAAAAGCGAGTGTAGTAACATAATCGTATGCGTGATACTCGTCATTCATAGATAAAAGAGGGTAGTCCCTGAGTGCTCCTCGGGGCACCCCTTGTCTCGTACTTAGTACAAAAGGTGGCGTGCTACATACTGCTTTTTAACTGTAAAATCTTCGGAGGAGATTGGCGTTCCACGGTCGTTCCGACTCTTTGCCGGGATCATCTCTCTTGCGTGCCTTCGGCTTCTGCGCATCGATTAGGTAGTAGGAGTCGTTTCCTAAAGCTCTGCTGATGATGAAGGGGCCCTCCCAAGGGGCCGAGAGCTTGTGTTGGCCGGCTGTTCGCTAGATCAGCCGGAGCACAAGATCGCCCTCTTAGAAAGATCTTGGCTTGACCTTCCGGCTGTGGTAGCGGCGCAGACCCTGCTGATAGATGGCGGACCGACTGAGAGCTAACAGCCGGCCTTCTTCCAGCAGGTCAACGCCGTCTTCTCGTGCTTCCTTGGCTTCCGCCTCCGTGTACATGGTGACCCGAGGCGAGTCGAACTTGATGTCAGTTGGGATGACAGCCTCGGCACCATATACAAGGAAGAAAGGGGTGAAGCCGGTCGACTTGTTTGGGGTAGTGCGCAAACTCCAGAGGACGGCCGGCAGCTCGTCGAGCCAACAGCCGGCCGAACGCTCCAGTGGCACGACCAGTCAGGGCTTGATGCCGGAGAGGATGAGGCCGTTTGCTCGCTCGACCTGGCCGTTTGACTGCGGGTGGGCCACGGATTCTAGGTCCAGCCGGATGCCGTGTGTTGTGCAGAATCGTGCCAGTGCTCCCTTTGCAAAATTTGTGTCGTTGTCGGTGATGATGCTATGCGGTATGCCATACTGGGTTGTAATATCTGCGATGAAGGTGACGGTAGTCGGCCCATTCAGATTCTTGATCGGCTTTGCCTCAATCCACTTGGTAAATTTGTCCACAGCGACGAGCAGATGTGTCATGCCGCTGCGTGCCGTCTTGAATGGGCCCACCATGTCCAGCCCCCAGATGGCGAAGGGCCAGGTGAGGGGGATGGTCTTGAGTGCAGAAGCCGGCAGGTGTTGCTTGGAGCTGAAAACTTGGCACCCTTTGCAGTGTTTGACTAGTTCCTTGGCGTCTTCCAAAGCAGTCGGCCAGAAAAATCCATGGCGAAAAGCTTTGGCGACAAGTGATCTTGAGGCTGCGTGGTGGCCGCATTCGCCTTGGTGGATGTCCCTGAGGATTGTTATGCCCTTCTCTGGTTCGACGCAGCGCTGGAAGACTCCAGTGACGCTGCGCCTAACAAGCTCTCGGCTGACGATTGTGTAGGCTCCGGCTCCGTGTTGAACTTGTCTTGCTGAGATCTCGTCAGTTGGCAGCTCTCTGTTTACTAAGAAGTTAAGGATGGGCTGGGCCCATGATGGAGTTGTGACTTATTCTATTGTCAGGACTACCACTGTGATAGGGGCGGGTGGGCTGGGTGGTGAAGAGTTGGAGTCGGAGTCGGTCATCGCCTGTTGTGTTGATGTAGTCCCCGGGCCGACTGCAGTAGCCCCCGGGCCGAGTTCCGAATTCCCCAGGTCGGGTGCGACTATGGCAGTCCCCGGGCCGCCTGTTGGAGTCCCCGTGCCACCTGCTTGGTTTCCCAAGTCGGATTCGACTGCGTTGGGGTCAGGCGGCACGAAGATGGAATCAGATTCTGGAGACGGCTTGATAGACGGCTTGAGGAGGCGGTGGAGAGAAACGCTGGCTGGTATGGCTTGCCGAGTGGATCCTACTCGTGCCAGGGCATCTGCTTGCATGTTGTCGGCACGTGGTATATGAAGGAACTCACATCCCTCAAAATATCCACTGATTTGCTAGACGAGGAAACGATAGCTCGCCATGTTTGCGTCTTTGGCGTCCCAGTCACCGGATGACTGTTGGACCACCAAATCCGAGTCGCCATAGCACAGGATTCGGCGGATGCCGAGCTCTTTGGCTAGCCGGAGCCCGTGTATGAGCGCCTCGTACTCGGCCACATTGTTGGAGGCGGAAAAATGAATTTGCAATGTATACTTGAGCTTGTCGCCCTTGGGAGAGGTGAGGACGATGCCGGCTCCCAAGCCGGTGTGCACCTTGGACCCATCGAAGTGCATCCGCCAGTGAGTGGAGTCGGGAGACGGTGGCAGGTATTGTGTTTCGTCCCAATCGATAAGGAAGTCGGCCAGTGCCTGGGACTTAATAGCGGTGCGGGGCTGGTAGAAGATCGCATAGGGGGCCAGCTCCATGGCCCATTTGGCCACTCGGCCGGATGCATCCCGGCTGCCTATGATCTCGGCGAGCGGGGCAGTACAGACGACCGTGATGGGGTGCTCTTGAAAATAGGGCTTGAGCTTCTTGGCAGCGAAGTACACACCGTAGCACATCTTCTAGTAGTGTGGGTAGTTCTGCTTCGAGGTGGATAAGACTTCGCTTAAATAATACACCGGCCTCTGAACCGGCTAAGCCCGGCCTTCTTCTGGGCGCTAGACTACGATGACAGTGCTGACCACCCGGCTAGTAGCGGCAATGTAAATGAGCATGGACTCCTTTTCAGCCGGTGCCGCCAAGACAGGCGGCGTGGTCAGCATCTTCTTTAGCTCGTGGAAGGCTTGGTCCGCCTGGTCGTTCCACTCGAAATGAGTGGACTTCTTCATGAGTTGGTAGAGGGGGAGGGCTTTCTCTCTGAGCCAGCTGATGAAGCGGTTCAGGGAAGCCAAGCACCCGGTGAACTTCTAGACATCCCGCAGCTTGGTGGGAATCTCCATTCTCTCTATGGCCTTGATCTTCATTGGGTTGCACTCGATGCCGCGTTCGGAGACTAGGAAGCCTAGGAGCTGGCCGGCTGGTACTCCGAACACGCATTTCTCGGGGTTGATCTTGATTTGGAATCGGCACAAGTTTTCAAATGTTTCTCTGAGGTCTTCCAGCAAGCTGCCGCGCTTCTCCGTCTTCACCACAATATCGTCTACATAGACGTGGGCATTTCTGCCGAGCTGCTTGAGGAGGCATTTCTGCATGCAACGCTGAAAAGTGGCACCGGCATTTCTCAAGCCGAATGTCATAGTCAGGTAGCAGAAACCTCCGAATGGTGTGATGAAGGCGGTTTTCAGGCGGTCAGCTGGATCCAACTTTATCTGGTGGTAGCCTGAGTAAGCATCCAAGAAGCTCAACAGCTCACATCCGGCTATGGAGTCTATTACTTGATCAATCCTTGGCAAGGCGAAGGGATCTTTGGGGCAAGCCTTGTTGAGGCTAGTGTAGTCTATACACATGCGCCACTTGTTATTTTTCTTCAGCACGAGGACCGAGTTGGCGAGCCACTCTGGGAAGAAAACTTCCATAATGAAGCCGGCTGCCAGAAGCCGGGCTATCTCTTCTCCTACAATCCTTCTCTTCTCCTCCGATAGTCGGCGGAGAGGCTGTTTGACTGGTTTCGCACCTTCTCGGACATGTAGCTTGTGCTCGGCGAATTCCTTTGGTACACCCGGCATGTCCTTGGGGGACCATGCGAAAATGTCCCGATTCTCACGGAGGAAATCGGCGAGCTCGCCTTCTTATTTGTTGTCCAGGTTTGCCCCGATGGTGGCAAACCTTTCTGGGTGATCTAGATCTAGAGGTACCCTCTGTGTTTCTTTGGCCGGCTGAAAAGAACCTTGGGCACCACATTCCTTCGGGTCGGGGGACCAGGCCGGCTGCTTGCCGGCCATGGCCACGACTCAGTCCAGTATCTTCTTCTCTTTAGAAATTACAAGGGACTCGGCCAGCCGGCTGCTGGCAGCCACACACTCGGAGGATTTCTTGTAGTCTCCGGCTATGGTGATGATGCCCTTGGAACTCGGTATCTTCATCTTGAGGTAGGCATAATGGGGTACAGCCATGAACTTGGCCAGGGCAGGTCGGCCAAGCAACGCGTGGTAAGGGCTCTCTAGATCCACCACTTCAAACCACACCGCCTCTCGGCGGAAATGATCCTTGTCCCCAAAGAGGACATCTATCTTGATCTGGCCGATTGGGGAGCAGGACAAGCCGGGTACGATGCCATGGAACACAGTCCGACTGGGCATGAGCTGCTTTGTCTTGATGCTCAGCTTCTCCATGGTGTCACGGTATAGGATATTGATGATGCTCCCTCCATCTATCAGCACGCGGGAGAAACGGGCGGCTCGCCTTTCTATAGCGAGGGTGGCGTCCAAAACCAATGCGTAAGAGCCGGGAGGCGGCATCACCTCTGGGTGATCTGTCCGACTCCAGCTAATAGGCCTTTCTGACCAGTGCATGAACTCTGGGTTGTTGGAGGTGACTGCGTTGACTTCTTGGTTTTGTCGGCGTCGGCTACGCCGATCTTCCGGCTGGCTTGTAAAGACAACGTAGGCGGCATGCTCATCGGGGTACTCGTCTTGAACTGCCCCGACCGCTGATCGAGCGGTCGGCTATAGAGGAACCGGAGGCGGCTGACCAGCAGGCGGAGGTGGCGCCATCCCCTCGCCCTTGGAGATCCGTGTGAGCCAATGGCATTTTCTGGTCGTGTGGTTTGAAGGCTTTGCGTCGCTGTGAAACTTGCAAGGGGCATCAAGTGCTTGCTTGTAGGAGAAAGCCGGCTGCCAAGCCGGCCTGCCGCCCTTCTGCTTCTTGGGTGCGGGCCGCCCCTCGAGTTGTTCATCTTCAACTATGGCCACCTGCCGACTGGTGGAAGGTGGCAGGGGAGCCTTGCGCTTGTGGTCGTTCTGGTACGGGCGTCGGCCGGACTCTCCAGCCGGCGTCTTAGGACTTGGAGCGAGCACCTTCTCGGAGGCGTCTACTCAGAGCTCGGTCTTCATTGAGGAATTGGCCGTAGCGTATTTGTCGTCTATGACCAGCAGCTCATCAAGCGTAGTCGGCTCGTCGCAGAGGAGTCGGTGCTTGAGGAGGGTGCCTTCTCGGCACCCGGCGGTGAAGTACTCTATAGCTTGAACCTCATGTACTCCCTCGCAGGAATTGCAGAGCTCGGCCCAACGCGTGTGGTAGTCGCGAGTCGATTCGTTGGGCCCTTGGACACACAAGGAGAGATGTCAGGACTTGGGAGCCCGCTTGTAGGTGCTGGTGAAGTTGCGTATGAAGGCTTCAGTGAAGTCTGGCCAGTTGTTGACACTGTAAGGCTTGAGGCTGTTGAGCCAGGTGCGTGTCGTGCCTTGGAGCATGAGGGGCACATATTTTACGGCAACACGCCTGTTGCCGTTTGCGATGCTAAACGTGGTGGAGTAGTCGATCAACCAATCTTCCGGCTTCACGGAGCCGTTGTACTTGGGCGTGTCTCTTGGGAGCGAGAACCCTTTGGGGAAGGGCTCGTCGCGGATGCGGGGGCCGAAGCAAGACGGGCCGACATCATCCTCTTCTTCCAGGGCCAGGGATCGTGCTAGGCAGTCGATCTGGTGGCGGGCATCATTCTCGCCGACTCCTTCACGTCGACCCAGCCGGCCGCTGAGAGTCAGATGCGTGACAGGCGGCGGGGTAGGGTATCTCTCCCCACGAGGCGGAGGAGGAGGGGGGTTGCCCCGCCACTCCACGGCTTGAGGGCGGCCCTCTCCGTCACGCTCGATGGAGATTCGGGTCCGGCTGCGGCTGGCAGCCGGCTCCTTCTCGCGTCGCG